>NC_072731.1:117717112-117859524 GCF_026930045.1 Uloborus diversus | reverse complement strand
CCAGATGCTAATGTTTTTCTGGGTAAAGATCTCCAAAACAGGCCGGTCTCATCTGCATTGTAAATAAATTCTTCTTCGTATTTTTCTGATTTTACAAATTCAATAAATTCTTTTACGAATTTCGTAGCAGACTCTGTAGATGCAGATAATTTTTCACCATGCAATCCGATTTCGCGTATATCCTGCCGTAGCTTAAAATTTCTAAGCCACCCAGAGCTTGCTTGAAATGTATTAGTATTTTCTCCATTCAACTTTTCGTTGAAAAATAGTGCCTTCTCACATAATAAGGGTCCAGAAATGGGATGACCAGATGAGCGTTTCTGCAAAAACCACATGTGCAAAGCTTTATCTACTTTATCATCAAAGGATTTTTTCATCGATTTTCTATCTAAGCTTCCTTGCTCACTTTCAAGTCCCGTTAAATACTTCATAATTGATTCTTCATTCTTTTTTAATATCTGATATTGTAGACTTTCCTACACCAAACTCCGCTGCTAATTTTGAAGCGGCTTCATTATTTTTCAGCCTCTTCAATATCTTTCCTTTGTCTCCTAGCGAAAGAACAACTCTTTTTCGCTTCCCAGACATCTTTTCACCTTCGTTGCAGAAAAAGAAATGAGCTAGATCGCTGGTGCAATCAACAACCGCTATCAAGAAACCTTTAGTAACAACCACTAACAACTCTATTAACAACAAGAATTAACAGCGGCTAGCAACCGATATCGACGATAACAAACTCTAAAAAAAGCAGAGCACATGATTCTGAGCAACTCACTTTGTCAACGTAGATACGTCACACAAACTAGTTTTTCCCCACGTGTCCACAGCGAGGGTGGGGGGAGAAGAATGCAAACAGGAATTTTGTGCTTTGACCTTGGTTTCTCAACCCCTTTCTTCAAACCTTTTGTGTTCTCTCTTCCCACTAACAAAACTCCCCAAAAATACCTTGCAGTTTCCGGATTAAAATTTGTACGCCAAGAAAGAAAAGAAAAAAGATAGATAACAGGGTGAAAAAAAAGAGTACGTACGTAATTGAAAGCTTGGTTGGAAGGGACAGAAAAAAAAAATAGGTTTTGGATGAAAAATATGCCGTTCGCATAAAGTTCGGAAAAAAATTTTAAAAGGCGAAAAACACGGTTCGGATAATTGGAAGTTCGGTTAAAAAATTTTAAAAGGCGAAAAACACGGTTCGGATAATTGGAAGTTCGGTTAATTGGAGTTCGGATAATCGGCGCTCTACTGTAATTTAATTGTTTGAGTTCGTGTACTTGGCCACACAGAAACCGCTTATGAACTCAAGTTCAATATGACAGATGGCACAATGCAGGCACATAGTGTAGGACAGAATTAACAGCACAGAGATGGAAGTTACAACATAGGGCAAAGGGCGGGAATTGAACCCACCACCTCGGGATTACTACAATGACGAGCTTCCCAGCTGCGCTGCAGTGTTGCCAGATGGTCAAATCCAGATTTCCCCAATTCCCAGGGGCGGCAAATAGGGGGGTCAAGAGGGGCGGTCGCACCCCCAAATTTTTTGAATAGAATGATAGAAAAATTGGTAAATTCAATTTATGGAAGTCGAGAATCAATGTTCATTAAAAAAAAAAAATCTCACTGGTTTTCAGTAACTATTTGATGAAACTCGACGCATTCCCAGACTAGAATAAGTGTTTTTCGTTATTTGGATGATGACTTAGAAATTCATGAAGTATTTTCCGGCCTTTTCAGAATGTAGAAAGCTGATAGAGAACCATGTTAATTTTAACTAAAGAAGACATTTCCTCATATAGGCTAAATATTTCATACTTGTGTTCCCAATATGAGTATGATAGTATGTCCAATATGAGAATCCCGTGCAAAGTGGTGTGACTGCAAGGTGTTCTGTTCACAAGAAAATTCCTTGATGTTTTACATTAACTTTTTTCATCATTTAGTGCTCATTCATGCATTATATGTTTTCATAGTAACTTCTTAAAATGCATGTGATTATTGAATTAAAAAGACATATCAACAAATACTTTTTATGGGGCTCTATAATTATGCAATCTTGGAATGATACAAGATGGTCTTTAAGAGTTAAAACCATAAAAACATTTTTCGATAACTTCAAAGCAGCGATTTGACGACTGGAAGAATTATTGCAAAACGATTCTTTCAATGGTGAAAAAGCTCTTGCCCTTTGGCATGTATGACTTCGTGCGAATTTTTATTCAATTTGTATTGAGGAAAGTTTTTGAAAAATGCTTTACTCTATCAAATCATCTTCATAATCTGTTACCCTTAATTTTTGGACTATTCAAGCCATAGTTCAATCTACAATTGATCTGTGCACCATACTACCATAATTCAATCTACAATTGAAACTGAAAATAGATTTTACATAGATGTATATTTCAATGAAGCGTGATTCCTCAGAATCAGTTTTTTTAAGGCGCAAAAAAAAAAAAAAAGTGACAAAAATCTACATGATGATGTGAAGTGGAACATTGATTTTTTAAATATTTTGTATGAAGTAATAGATTTAGTTTCGAATGAAATTAACACAAGATTTGATGATAATTATTTTTCTGTATGGTTGGCTCTATTATATCTGGATTGGATTTTGAAAACAAAAACAAAACGTTTCAATTATGAGTAAAATTTTTAGCATGAGGCAAGAAAAAATACAAGCAATATACCGACAAGATCATTTCTCACACCAGAGACTGCAGATTCGTCCTTGTTATGGACTCATCAGTCTGGAATAGTGAATAACAGAACTGGAGGTAGATGACATCTTATTGAAGTTGTCAACGCCGAGGAGACTACGTTATTCAATGATGAAAAATTAAGCATCTCATAATTTTTGAAGTTGCCTGGGTGAGTTTGAAGAGCAAGATATAAAAAGTGTTTTCATACATAACTTTGCTACTTCAACTATTTTTTATGTATTCCAATCAGTTCAGCTAGTAGAAAAATTTTTTTTTTATGTCTCAGGAAGTTAGAGAATTATTTTCGAAACACAACGGGTAAAAAATTCAAACGAAGTCATACATGCTAAAGGGCATGAGCTTTTTCACCATCTTTTCTATTTAGCTGCACTGGCAAAACAGCACAATATTGGCACACGATTAGTAACACGATTCCCTGCTTTTCCGAATTCCAAAAGTCATGCATTAAAACTTTTCCAAAAGGTATGAAAATTTTAGTATCGAGATGTTTTGTATGATAACTTATTAGAAAATGAATCAAAAATTTTAATTGTTTCCAAACACTAATTTTCATTCATATTAAACTGATTTTATGACCACTTCCTGTTAGCTAATGTGTGTTTGGGATCGCACTGTGGTAATACATACTTAAGAAACTCGACCCCCCAAATGAAATGCTGAAATGCCGCCCCTGCCAATTAATTCCCTTCCAACTCTTCCCCAAAAAGCGATGTTTTCTATCAAAATTCCCCAAATTCAAAAATTATTTTTCCACTAATATTTTCATAAAATGAATCACTTTCCTCTGATATTTTTCTCTTGTGAAAATTATTGTTCCCCCAAATAGCCAAATTTTCTTATAAAATTCCCCAACTTTTTTTTCCTTCCCATTTTTGCTTTTTTTTACTTTTTGTTTTGTTTTCTTTATCTTTTTTTATCTTTACTAACAATAAAGCTGAAAGTCTCTCTGTCATTATCTCTGTGACGCGCATAACACCTAGACCGTTCGACCGATTTTCATGAAATTTGGCAAAGAATTAGTTTGTAGCATGGAGGTGTGCACCTTTAAATGATTCTTTTTCTATTCCAATTTTAAAAACGTTTTCCCGAGCAAAATTATCATAAGATGAACGACTAAATTACCAAGTTATCATAAAGTGGAACCGTAACGCAGGCAAGCCAATTGGCGAAAAATTCATCATGCATTATTTGTAAATATACAGGGGAACCAAAACACCTTTTAATTTTCTACTACGAGCAAAGTCATGCGGGTGCCACTAGTCATAAATACAAGCGCCTGACCGAGAGATAAGAAAAAGCCAAATATTTTTTTTTCTACTCGCATTTACTACTCTGCTTCTGTACGTACATTTAAACTATGATTTTTGTATATATTTATCCAAGAACATTCTTCATCAGACTTATTTTTGCCTGTTTCAGGTATTAATTAGTTACTCACGCAGAACTATTAATGCGAATTCTGTAGCATAACATTCCACATAATGTGAAATGCGAATTCCATAAAGTTGAGCAAAGCTAAAACCAACGCTGTTTGATACAAACAATATGACTACCAGATGTCAAGACGCGAATTTAAATACAAAAAAGAATTTTTCTCGAAGTTTTTTTTCCCCCAGGTTTTCCCAAGAAAAAAAATTTTCCCCAAAGAATTCCCCTCAAAACCCATTTCCCCAAAATTTCTCCAGAGAGCACCTGATTTCCCCAAAATGGGGAAAATTCCCCCAATCTGGCAACACTGCTGCGCTGCTGATTCCCCAGGTTGTAGGCATTGGTGGATACAGCCGGCAGGCAACCAGCATTTGCCCGGTGGGCTGATCAACTAATAGCTAAGTCTGTCGGACCCGTCTACTAACAGCAAAATGTAAATTTTGCGTGCATGTGTTTAGAATGTGTTAGTAGGGGTCTGGGGCTGCCAATATATTTTTAGTGGCGTAATAAAAAATAAATGAATAAATTTTAAAAAAAAAGAAAAACAGGGAATCCTTAGCGGTCATAAAAGTTAAAATACTTTTGGTCTCTTTGACGCTTTTATTTATAAATGACAATTCACAATTGAATCTCTGATTTTGAAAAGGGCGTAAGTCACCAGTAATTGATTTTGAGAAAACTTGATAAAACCGTTTATCTCAAGTTACAAATTAGTTATTATAAATATATAGTAGTCGTTCCAAAAGCATTGCTTTTACATCTGTTCAGTGAAGTTTTGGTTAATTTCCGATTTAATTTGGATCAAATACTGAATTTACAAATTAGATGACTTACGCCCTTTTCAAAATCAGTCAGTTTTTGGCAGTAAAAAAAATGTTATTTGCACTTATTTAAAAGATATTTTTAATTGTATAAATGTTACAAATTGGTTGGCGTTAGAAGCTGTATTTTTCCAAGAGAGGATCATGTTGTAGAATCCATGGTGTTATTCGGGAATGTGAAAGAGGAGCTTTCTAATGTTAGTCAACTTCTTTTCATTGATGGGCACCTGATCAGTGAGTGTATGCTGGCGTAGTTGGTAGATTGGGGATGTTCTTGATTTTCAGGAGTTTGTAACTGTTGTAGTTAAGAAGGTCAAGCAATAAGGATCTTATGTGTTGAAGAATCAAACACGTATATCTTGTTAGAACTGACCCCGAAGAATAAATCGTGATAATCTCTCTTTTGGCCCGAGCGGGTCTTTTTCAAAGAGAAGCAGGATTTCTTATAAAACTCTGGCCACCATTGACTGAAATCTTTGACTTCTTTGGGGCGTAGCACTTTGACAGTGAAGGGATTTTTTCTTGTAGCCAGAATCAATGCATGATATTTGTCCGGGACTTAGATGTTTTTTCTGCTGAAATAGTGGTACATTTTTGTGGGAAATGATTTAATATACTCCACCATTCAGTGGATTTCAATGGCGAAAATCTTAAAAATTTGGTCGAGGAGCTTGAGTGTGCAGTTCTTTTGGAGTGTCTCCTCCTTTTAACAATCCCCGTAAACGCCTTAGCTTCTTTTTGGAGACGCTGTGAAGACTGAGAAAACCTTTTAACAAACAGATACTTTTTGGGAGCCCTGCACGACATGATAGCTGAAAGTGTTCTGCCGTTCACAGTACCAATTCCCATTATTATCTCGATTTGTCAAAAATGGTGACTTACGCCCGTTTTAATATCAGCGATTCAATTGCTATAAAATGCAACTTACAACAAGGGCCAGCATGAGGTCATGTCAGCTTAGTTGGGAATAGGGGCCCGGCTTGGAACTGAACTCGCTCAGTGGGTAAAATGTCCTAAAGGTGAAAGGTGTAGAAGGGGGCCTGTGAAAAAATTGACCTATGTCATTTATGTCCCGGATCTGCTTTTGCTCTCGGTGACCCTGTTTATAACAATTGGAGTTAAAGTGACAAAATATTTTTTCCATAAAATTATTTTAAAAAATGCAATCTTAAAATACCATTGAGGAGCATGAAAGACTCGACATTATTGAAATTATCAAATCAAAGGCCAAAGACCGCCGGAATGCGAGTTTCAAACATTTTTTGACAAAACAAAGTATTCTGTACGCTGTACAAACTCACCATTTCGATCCCCTCAGTTTAAAAAGAAAATAAGTTGATAAAAGCCAATGCCGAGAGAATTCTGGTGGTCCCCAGAACCTTCCCCCCTCCCTCCTAATATCATCGAAGATCGTGTAAAATTTAAATTTTTGGTCTTCAATTTTGAATAACTTCATAAGAGAACAGCCTAATCCACTTCCGCCATAACATGGAATTCCAGTTTCAAAAATTTGCTGGATGAAAGTACTCGAAACTCTCCCATTTTTTAAAATTCCCAAAGATGGTCTAAAACTTTTTAAATTAACGGTATCAAAAATTTTCTGGGAAAGTGCCCCGTCCCCTCCTCTCTTTTGGCATCATCAATGAAGAACGTTTGAAATCTGGTTTTTAGTGCTTCAATTTCGAAAATTTTCCGGGGCAAGCATCCTGAAAACAATTTTTTCCTAACATCACTGAAGGTCAGCAAAAATTTCGTTTTTGGAACTTAACTTTCGAGTAACTGCCGTTGCCCTAGTCTTTACCAAAAAAGGCTTTTAAGACTTTAATTTGAAAATTTTCTGGTGGATGGCCTCAGAATCTATCTCGACTTAAAGTCCCCAAAGATCTTCTTAAAATGTCGTTTACAGAGCTAACATATTTTTTTTAATTTCAGAGTAGAGCCCCCAGAATCGCTGTTCATACCATATACTCAAAGATAATTTAAAATTCTGTTTTTGGATTTCCATTTCTGAAAAATTGCAGCAGGAAAAGCCCTGTACCTACGCTCTCATAACATCACCAGATATTGTCTAAAATTGAGTTTTTAAGACTACAATTTCGAAAATTTTCCGGGGGAGAGGCCTCCTGGACCCCCTATTTCAGACTCAATGTTAATTTTTCCATTAAATTTATATTGCTAATACTCTAATGACTCCCAGAAGCCATAAAGCTAAGTCCACTCTCTCTCTCTCTTTGTATTGATACATGCATTTGAGAAAAAATTAAGGAGCTGCAAAACTCGTACCTGACCCCTCCCACCAGGTTTTTGACCTCGCATCGAGTCTGGGGGTCGTCAGGGTATGACAGTATAAAAAAGGGAATGTTTATGACAGGGCCCATTAATGTATGTTTGTGTCAATAGACCCATCCCGTTTTAAGACGGCCCTAGTCTTTCACCCATGAACATTGCTAGATCAGTTTCATATAACAGGGCAATTAAGTTACTTGTTATGACTTCAGAAAAGGATATACTAACCAAGCAGTGTTATCATTACGGAAATATTCAATCAAGTTCTGGGCATTATAAAAATACTTTAATGGACAATTACAATCATAATTCCCCCCCAAAATAAGGTTTAGCTAATACTGTATCAATGTGTTCACCATTAAAGCACAGAAGTGTTCCTATCTGTTAAATTTTGTTTAAATAAAACATATTTAGTTGTTAAGCATAATTTCCTCATATTTAAGTGATATCCCAATCGTTAGGTGAAATTTAATATCTTTAAGAGCTATGGGGCCGCTACATCTCCTAAGGCCAGGACCAATTTTTTCAACCAATCTGCCACTGGTTATAGGTATTTGGAATTAGTTTACTTGAAGTAGCTGTTACTTGCAGTGGGGATGAACTTAAAAGAGAGCGCTTGATCTTCATTAAAAATCGATAGATTGACTAGAACAAGCATTGCTGCGGCCGGAGTCTGTTGCTGGTCATCGCTATTGCATTTTTGTAATTTACAGCATTGGGTCTGCACTTCTTAATGATCTACATATCTCTCTATTAGTGAATTGCACAAAATTACAGATTGCTGCATACACATACTTCAAGATTTTAAGGGACCCCTTTTTATAATGTAGACAAAAAACAAAAGCTTGGCTTTTGTCTTAGTCTTTTTTATCCATAAACCCACTTATTTTGCGTTGAAAAAAATATTCCTAATTAAGTTTGACTGCAAACTACAAGTATCTACACTCTAATGACAGATGTCCATACTGAATATTCCATTTAAAAAGAAAAACTGCTTTCAACAAAATTTGGGAAGCCCTCTAGCTTAGAGTTTATACTTGCTATTTGCTATTGCTCTGATATTGTGTAAAATTAAAAAGGATTGGTCAATCTAATTCTTTTTTTTAACTCTCTGCTTTATTTAGCCCTAGTATGGACATTGTTCATTGTAGTCAAGTAGTCAAGAGGCTAGTGATCAAGTCAAGACTTCTCAAGATGTGAGATTGACCAAAGATACAACCTGTACAGATTGGAGTATTTTTGTACTTTTGATCACAAATGTGTCTCAAAATGATCAAGTCCAGCTTTCCTGCTTCAAGTATAAGATGGGCCTTTAATATTTGTGACTGGAGTCCAACTATGGATCAGTGGAAATATTGTTTACAGTGCGTACCAGAACATGAAGTAACTCGATGCAATCGTTTTGTTTACGCAGAAGACTGCAAATCTTCTTTGGTAGTTTAATTATGATTGTTATTATTCTTAAACTATTAAGCTGTGTTTCTTTCAGAACTTATATTCTGGATAAATACAGGGTGATTATAATTGAAGTTATGATTTCGAAAGGCTCTAGCTTTAAAACTACTGGTCAGAATGACTTGACATTTTGCAAGAAAAATCACCACATAGGAGGCCACGCAGCACCCTTGGGAAAACTCCAGTTGCGCAAAAAAGAAAAAAAAAATACAACTGGACTTTTCCAGTTTATGAATTGTTTAAAACAGGAGAAGTAGTGTATGAAAATTTGATTTTAACATACATGGAAAAAAAAACATAATCATAACTTATGTATGTTATTAATAAAATGTTCAAGTTTAGATGATTCATTTGTATTACACCTGAATAGAATCCTGATGTACAATTAAGTTATCTAATATATTTTGGAACTGTTAGTTTCATGAAGAAGTAAAACTCCGAAAAATTTAATGATTCAATAAGTATTACACAATGTAAGTAAATAAAAAAAGGCAACTTAGTTGCATTAAAAATCAGTGACAGAGGACGAAGAAAGATAAAGAAATGGTACAATCATTCCTTACTGGCTTCAACTAAAAACAGAGAAACTATCCCTATGTGCAGTAATTGCAAAATGAGGTCAAGAAATTCTCCATCTGAGTGCTTTAATGGTTTTCATGTATTTTGAAAATATTGGGATGTTGAATAAGTTGTTGCTGTTTTTTTTTGTTAAAATTAATGTTTTATTTAAATAAAAAAACATTTAATGCATGTACACTCAAAGTACTGCCCATCTCTAGTCACTATTTTCCCCCATCTTTCCGGCAGCATTTGAGTCTTTTGAGGATATTGAACAGTAGATTTAATTTTTGGCTTCTTCAAAAAAATGGAAGTGCTGCTAAGCCAGGTTATGTGTCATTAACCAGAACAAGTGGTAGTCAAAATGGGCAGTGTCCGGTAAATGTGGCGAGTAGGGTAGGATTTTACACTTTAGTGTTTCCAAATAGTTTTTTACCACTATTTCAACAAGTACACAAGCTTTGTCATGCTGAAAAATGATGTTTTTGTGTGTCTGCCCATAAAGCTACCATTTTTTTTTCAATGTTCAGGTTAATCGCTCAGTCTCTTGCAATTTCCCGAGAAAGTATCATTCGGTGTGACCTGTTCAAACCTTTTCAGTACACCAGAGCATTCTTTATCTTCAAGATCAAAATCATTATTGTCATAGCTGTTTCAGACAGAAAATGATTGCTGTAAGTCTCAAGAAAAATTCTCTGATATCCAATGTCAGATTTTTTTTTTTTTTTTGGAATGAAATAATACAGTAAAGTTCCTTGCAAATTACTCTTTTTTTGTCTTGAAATTGAACATTTAAGCTGTAAAGCTGTTTGCACTTCCTTGAAATAACATACACTAAATTTCAAACTTGCTTATAATACATGTATATAAATCTGTCTCTATCATAAAGTAGTGCAATTTTTTCTCGTAATGCCATTTGTTGGAAAATAGCAAGACCAGGGGTGTTTGTGATCTGAAAATTTTAGGTTGGTTCCATTTCTGATAAGTTTGGGCTGACAGCACATTCTAAAGCTAAATTAGTTTAAAAAATAAAAATTCAAATGTTTTTTTCCCCCAATTGTTTTTGTATTCATATTTGAAGAATTTTTTTAAAGTGTGTGTGTGGGAGGGGGGGGGGGGTCAAGCTACCTTATAGTTTCCTAAAATTTCAGTCTTCAGAAAATTTTAGTTGAGTCCACTCATCCCTGGCAATAACTTATTCAACAACGCAGTATTTACAATCCAATTGTGATATAAGTTTTTGGATAACTGCTGTAATTTGCTGACAAACATCCAAAATGTCCAGTTTTCCTTTGACTACATACCTATTCTGTCCCTGTACTTGTGCATGCAGCCCTTTTATGAGTTTTTGGGACTAAGTTCCCTGAATAAGTTTGTATCATGATCTGTTGTTAAAGTCTCAGCAATTCAAATAATATCTAATTTCTTTGCTGTAATAATTATTTTCATTTCCTCTATTTTGTTCTTTAGTATGCATGCTTGAAAACCTTTGGATTATAAATCTTTAAAGTAATAATCAAAGAAAACATCCAGTTTTATCATTACCACCTTCAACGGTACCTAAAACCTGATACTTGTCTTGTATTCAACATGCATTCAGAAAAAGTGACATTTTTTTTTCTTCTAATAGATAACTCTTGATAAAAAAAAATCTTTTAGATTGGTCAACTTTTGATGAGAAAAGCAGTCAATATATCCACTGGAATTGAGTATGACAAGATTACTTTTTCACGGACACAATCAGGAAAACCATTTCTAGTAGGAGAAAATCAGGAAAAAGTTGATTTTAATCTGTCACACAATGGAGATTTCTGTGTCTTAGCTGCAGAGAAACACTTCAACGTTGGAGTCGATGTAATGAAAACTGAGCTCAGAGGTATTGCTTTAGTATTTATATATGCTTAGATTTATTAATATATAAAATTTGTTTTAACATTTTGGGATGGAATTATATTGTTCCAATGACTAAATCAAAAGCTAAAATCTTATGATTTTGTTGGTACACAATATTGCCAGGGTTGATAAAAAAAACGTTTTTTTTAAAAAGTTTAAACCAGTTTTTTTTTTTTTTTTTTGGTTTAAACCGGGTTTATTTGCTTTTTTCACTATTTTTAAGAAAAACAATTTTATTTTAAGAAAATCATGAAGATTTTATTAATTATAACTGTTAACCCTTTCGGGACGAACGACTCGTCTTCGGGTCAGCACTAGGTGATTCTTCAGAGACGAAAAACGCATCCGGTCGTTACGGTAAGTAGTACGCAGCGGGCCTAACGACGCCTATCTGCGTTTTGGATTTGGAACGAATTGTTTACTATTAGATGGCGTTACTTATCCATGTCCCCATGTCCCGTTCAAATGATTAATCCCCTACATTAGTATTTCTCTCTCTCACGTCAGAATGGGGTCTGTCAAGTATCTGTGATTTATTGGATTTCTTAAAAGAAAATATAAACATGTGTTTGCAAGTGAGACGGGAAACGTATACTCATTTTGAGGTGGCTCTTTCTAGTTTCAAATCCATTTATAATGGAATTGGAGGGGAGATATTCTAGTAAGGGGTTGTACTTTTATGTTCATTTGGTAGCCATAGTGAACACATTATCTTTTCAAGGAGGAAATATCTTAATTTATGACTGATCCATCTATGGATCTTTTGGGTCACATTGAAACAACTATAAATTATATTTGTTGGAGTTCTTCATACAAGTAGTTACTTTCGAAAATCATACGCTGAAAAAGAAGGCAAAGAACTTAGACGGAGATGTGTAATTTGCTCAAAGCAGAATAAAAGACATAACACTACGTATGAGTGTAAAATGCTCAATGCTCATTTATCTGTGCTTTGAAATTTTTCATGCGGCTTCAAAATATTAATTGTTACAATATTCTTCAAATTTTTTATAATATTAAGCGAAAATATTTTTCCTGTTTTGTAAAAAATATATTGTTTAATTTTGGTACTTTTAGTTATTGTAAAAAAAATTATATTTTGCATTTTTATTGTTAAATATCAATTATTTTCATCTAATTTTTTGTTATGATTGAAATTTTGATATATTTTATCATATATTAAAAAATGGTTTCATTTCTGCTTAAAGTATACATTTTATCCATCATTATATATGCGTACTCCGAAATTGTGTATTAGGCTTAGCGGGAGAAATTGCCCCGGCCTGTGCGCACAGTCCGCGTGTAACAGCTGCTGTCCTGAGAGAGCGCTATCATCTGCGAACTGCCGTCCTGAACGGGTTAAGGAATGTTTAATATTTATATTTGTACTTAATTTCTTTGTAAATAATGAAATAATTAAGAGTAAATGAAATAATTAAGAGTAAGAGATTTCTATAGGAGAATATTGTTTGAAAATCTTTAGCTATTATAAAAATTACAATACGTAAATACATGGGCCTTGCTATAAAAAATCAAAGAATTAATTTACTGCGATAGTTCAGATCAGGGCCTGATTTAGTTTTTGAACTTCTCCATGCTAAGGTGAAAAACCACGTTCCATTGAAATACCCCCCCCCCCCCCCAAATAAAAGGAGATAGAATTTTTACATTTTTAACGACAATGCAAAAAATGGCTTACCCTATAATTAAATGTAAATATTTATCTTAATTTTGACTGAAAATGTTTCGTTTCGAAAAACGATTAACAGAAGATATTCAGAGGATTTTACAAAAACTTTTAAAAAATATTTTTTAAGTCAGCATTTCAACTATTCAAAAACAGCTAAAGAGTTACCAAGTTAATATTCATCAGACAGCTAGGTCTGATATGAGCACAAAAATCATGCAAAGTGCTTAATATATGCAGAAAACGAAAACCAGCAATATCTCTCATCATAAGAGCAATTATTCTTACAGAAATAGGGGGTTCGAAGATTCTTTCGCGTAAATTTTTTTTTACTAGTTCCATAAATGCTATTTTAGCCGATCTTTTGGGTGCGATGAGGTTAGGAGATTCCCCCAGAATTTTTTCAAAATTGAAGCATTAAAATGCCTTATTGTATGCCATATCATTTATAATTGTCTAAGAAATGGATTCTGGTATTTTCACAGAGAAATTCTTTGAAATTGAAATTTCAAAAGTGTGATATTTTTTTTTAGACGATCATTGATGATGTTAGGAAAAGGGGACTCGGAAACTATTCCCTGGAACATTTAGTAGTTGAATTCCTGAACGCAAAATTTTAGACAATTCTAAATTTCAGTCTGAAAAACGAAATTTTTATTAAGAGGGCTGCTCCAGAAAAATTCGAAATTGAAGGCCTAAAAACGGGTTGTAGGTCATCATTGATAACCTTTCGTAAAGGAATAGGATTTGGGGATTCTCTCCCAGGAAGTTTTAGCTCGAAAAACCAAATTTTAGAGGATTTTTGCTTGCGTCAGTAGCTATGAGCTAGGGAAGCCTCCCTAAGACTGTTTTGGAATTAAAATTATATTTATTTAAAAAAAATGTTAAGACGTTCTTGAATGACTCAAAGGGCGTAAATGAGTGAAGGGCTCAGGGCCCTCTCAAATTCTTTTTAAAAACATTTTAATAAGGGTACTTATTATTATTTGGTTTAAGTTTATTCACAAATAATTTCCAATTTATTATCTCCAAAATATAAAATAATAATGATAATAATATGTTAGATGGCACCAGGCAGTGGTGCAACCAGATGGGTCAGGGGTCAGCGCCCTTACTAGAGAGAAGAAAAGAATGTGTGTTTGGAAAATGAAGTTAGTACTTTAATAAGATAAAACAAATAATGTTGGGGGGGGGGGGAGCATTCTTCCTTCTTTTAAGAAGAAATCTTAGAATTAAAAACTTTCAACAGGCGCGCATTATCGGGCAGCAAATAACGCTCTTCTCTTGTCCTTTTATTTCTCCTCAAAATGCTATTCCCTGTAACTCTCTTCCCTCACCACAAATTAAAAGGGAGGTTTAATTATTCATTGGAGTAACAATAGGAAATGGATATAATAAAAACTTCTAAGTAATTAGGAAATTGGTTTTGAAACAATTGCGGAAGAGAGTCCCCGAAATACCCCTCTTTCCCTAGTGTTACTTCCAAAGCTAGTCTGAATTCTGAAATAAGATCTTTAAGATTTCAATTATGAAAAATTTTGGAGGGAGATCCCTAACTGCCCTTTACTACTTAATGCCTCTAAAGATAAATTGAAATCGTGCTTTTGAGTTTTGGAAACCTTTCAAGCAAGGATCCCCAAACTCTTCCTACCGAAAGATAGTCTAAAATGGACTTCAGTTTTGAAAACACATTTAGGAGGGAACCGGCTCTCTTTCCACTATCATTAACAAAAACGTCTTGAGTTGCGCTTTGGTGTCGAAATATTTCAGGGCAGTTGTCTTGAGTCATCCCAATTCCCTTAATGTCCCTAAAGATAACATAAATAAGTTTCTTATTTAGAATAGTTTCAGTCAGAGTTCAGTAGTGGTTCAGAGGAGCCCCGCTTTCCTCATGTCATCAAAGATAGCCTAAAAATTAGCTTCAATTTTGAAAACAGTTCCGAAGAGAAACCAAACCTCTCCTATTCCCTATATATACCGAAAGTTACAACTTCAATTTTGAATATTTCTTCCAGGCAGCAACCTTCTTCCATATGCACACCTCCTCCTTCGTTTAATACCCGGAACGACTGACTAAAGGGATGTTTTTACAACTTCAGTTTCAACTAAAGGGATGTTTTTACAACTTCAATTTCAAAAAGTTTTCAGGGGATTTTCACCAAGGCCCTCTACCTCCGTCCTTTCTTTCTCTGACGTAGCCAGAGATGGATTAAAATAGCCATTAAAATCCATTTTGCTTCAAAGTCATAAGTTGCACTGTTACACATGAAGAATTTCTCAGTACTAAACTTATCTTAGTTTTATGAGTTCTCCCCTTTTCTATGTTTAATAATACATAAAGTGAGAGAGAAAACTAAATAAAGAATCATAAATAGAATGACAGTATCAAGTTTTTGCCCCACCTTAGAAAAATTCATGATCTGTCACTTGCTTCCCCCTCTAAAAAATTCAAATTACGAAAGAAAAGTGGAACAGTGCCCTAAGCTCTTAATCTTAGCCCCCTCCAAAATAAAAATTTAATATATACGCTGCTGTTGAATGACATTGCCCTCTGGAGAGGGGGGGCTCCTTCTCAGAAAAACTGACGCGGTTACCCCACCTCTTACACCCTTTTTTTTTGGGAGCCCTACCGACAATTCTCCATCTGTAAAAGGATTTCAAATCAATGTAATTAGTTAAAATTACAAAAGAACTAACATCCTTAGTTTGTACAATTTTCAGGCAACGACCGAGTTTAAAATAAATGCACGAGTTTAAAATAAATGCACGGGAGGATTCATGGAGCGCCCTCTTTATCTGTGAATAAAAGGCACCTTTCTGTTACTCTTTTTTGCATTAAAAAAAGTGTTGTAGAAACAATTTTTACGAATACAAATGAGCAATTTTACACATGGATTTTTTATAGATATTTTCCCACTATCCTGTTATAAAGCGTTTCTCTATATTCTTTTTACGCTGCCTCCCCCCCCCCTTCTCTTTATGGAGAAACTTTGAAAACTGTTTAGTTATGTATGAATTAGATAGTTTTTATTTTTTGGATTTTGTTTACTGATTTTTTTCCTCTTTTTTCCCCCCTTCCTAAATTTTATTTTTAGAAAAATTCAGTTGTGGTATTTTCTTACTTTGATTTGCTAATTTTGTGCCCCTGAATTTTTTTGCTCTGTGCCGGAGCGTGGGTTGACGGAGTGTTAGTCCGGCCCTGTTCAGACATTATTAACTACTACAAATAACCAAGAAAAAATTCTTGTAAATTAATTTCCTCATAATCATAAATATCTACGATAAATAAAAAAATAAAAGCAAAGTTAAAAGCACGCATTCTTAAACATGGAAAGTATTTTGCAGAACCTACAAATGAATCACAAGTCTGATGTACATTACAGAACTTTAAAAATCAAAAGATCAACGCATATTTTGTTTAAAGATTAAAAAAAAAACTACAAATCATGTAATTGATTTACCTAATGTATCAGTAACAACAATTATAGAAACAGGACTAGTAGTTTTTAAAAAAATCATTATGTTTTCCGATATAGACATTATTTCTCCTGGTTTAATGCATTTAGGAATACAATTTTTTTTTTATCAAAGAAAAAAAAAATAATTAAAAGCCTCAGTAAAATACCTTAACATATTTTAATAATGAAGACTCATAAAAATTAATTCATCCACCATTGATACATGAGACTTCTTTTATTATGTTGATATAAAAAAAAGTTCTTCGAAAAGGGAAAATTTGGTATTAATTTTTTTTTTTTTTTCAATAAGAGCACTGAGTTATATAAATATTTTGTTTTCATAATATTATATATTTTCTTTTCTGCATCGTCTATCGGGGATGCAAAAAGTGTGCAGGTATAAGCAAAATTTTATGCCTACTCTAAGTGTTCTTGGACTTCTTTAGTTATTTTTCCTCTCTTGTCATTTACATATTCTAGCGTTAAAATTTATATACATTATCATCGCTTCAATGGTACATAATCTATCTCAATAAATCGTATGTAATCAAGCAAATTAGGTAGTAAATGAAGTTTTGGTTGAAATATGCTTTTCAGACTATTTTGAAATGCAAAAGACTGAAAAATAATAATTGAATAAATAAAAAAAGATCTCCTTGGAATTTTTCTCCATGTTAGTTGGTCTTCCTTGTATATTTATGTACCTAATAGGAAAGCTGCATTGATTAAAAAAAAAAAAACTATTTAGCAAACTTGCATTACCTTAAAAAATCTTCTAAATTTATTAAATCTATAATTTATCTATAAAGCTTTGCAAGTTATTTTGCATAAATTAGATTTTACTCTTTGCAATAATATGTAAAATTCATGCAAACATTTGGGGGAAAAAACCATGCAGTTATTGGAAAAAAAAAACACTTTTGAAAAAAAAAACACATGCTTTTTTAAATAAACCACTTGGTTTAAACCAACGTGGTTTAAACCAAACAACCCTGATTATTGCTAATAAATAAATAAAATAAGTTATTCAAAATATTGTTATTATGTTTTGCAGGTAAAAGGCCAATAGAAGATTTTTTTATAACAATGCAAAAGCAGTTTTCTGCCTCCGAATGGTCTTACATTATGTCTGCTGGCTTACAAAAAGAACAGCTTGAGCGTTTTTTTCGATTATGGGTAAATAAGTTTTCAAAGTTGCAAAATTGTCTAATTACAATATGTTTAACATTATTGTATCACTATCATAGTGCTTAAATTTTGGTATTGTTCAGGACAAATTTGTTTAGTTTTTAGTATATACTAGAGGGCTACCCCCTTTGCTTGCCATTACTATTTTAACATTTTGTCTGCTAAGCAAAAATTACAAATGAGGCAGTGAGAAGTAAAGGGATGTAAGTGGACATTTTCAAGTTTTGAGTAAAACACGTTTAAAGATAATGTCCTAGGTAGGCTTTCATTGAATTTTTTTTGTATATCATGCTATACAGCAGCACCTACTAGCATGGGCAACCATAAGCAAAATTGTAAGGGGGTGGGGGGCTCAGATATTTTCTCCATGGTTTAGCAGGATATTTTCCCCATGGAAACCTGTTTCAGAACAGATTAGAGTCATTAAAATTTGACATTTTTAATATATTATTCATTAATGGCTGTAGAAGAAATGTTTTTACATTTTTGCAAAGAAAAAAGTACTAAAAGCAAGGAAGTTCTAATTTCTAAGGTAGGCTCGAGCCCCCCTCTTGTCCCCCTTCATGCGCGCCCTTGCCTGCCATGCTACTAGTACTATCTCGTGTCCCAAAACAGAGGAGAGGTTCCCATACTATTTTTGTACTGGTTATCTCCAAATTTTTAATTTTCCAATTACATCCCTTTGCTTCTCACTGCCTCAGATGCTCTCCATGGGGCAACCCTTAGGACACAGGCTATCATATCTGAGCTAGTGTCGCAACAGAAACATTACTGGCTACCCCATATGATAACCAGCACACAGTGGCGGCTCGTGCCTTGAAAAAGTGAGGGGACCCGATCATGGGTGCACTCGCCCCCTCCCTTCAGTGTTTGAAATTAAAAAAAACAAAACATTTTTAATATTTAAACTTTCTTAAAATAATTACTTAAGTTAAATAAATAAAGTTAAATTCATTTTAAACATAGGACAAGCTGCAAAATACTTAAGCTATTAAGTAAATCACGAAAGCTATTAAGCTTATCTGTATGTCCATGAATGCCAGCCCGGTGGTGCAACTTTCACCCCCTGACTTTCAAAAATGAAATTTAATTAATCAGATAGGGAAACGCTACAAAATCTATTACGAAAATTATTAATCTCACGTTTATGTCCAGTACGCTTTTCAGTGCTGCGAGGGAGGCACTTTCACCCCCTGGCTTTTCCAAGTAAATGTATGAATTTTAAAAAGCAGTATTAGTCTTAACATTTTTATTAGTAATATTAGTTTTAATTTTTTAATAACTAATTGCTTTGAATGAGTAAAATTAATTTTATTTTAAGCCAGACTGAATTACAAGGGTGCAAAAATATTGTTATCAGAGATATTTGCAAAAATTATAAATTGATTAACTTTAACAAAGATGTAAATACATCTCAGTATTTGCTGTCTCAGTAAATAAAATAAAAATAGATAAACTAAATTAAAAAAAATAAAATAAAAATAAATAAATCAAAAGACTATTTAAAAAATTTTTTTAGCAATTTGCATTCGGCATATAAATCTGCCGGCGCCCGTGGGCCAGATTCAGAACTTTTATGCAGACAAAAAAAACAACTTTTATTTTCTTCAAATTATTGATAACTTGTCACAAACTATATGAGCAACAATTTAAAACAAGTAATAATTTCTGTGTAGCAATAGGAAGACATTTTTTGAATATAAAAAATAATCTTGTTATGATAATGCACACACACATACAACATAACAATGGCGCAACTAGAAATAATTTTTAAGGGATGGAAGCACAATAGGAAAAAATCTCATCAATTTGATTGATTTGATTTGCTCATCAAATCTCTCAATTTTGAAATTTGTAGTTTTAAAAATGCAATTTTACACGGTCTTTGGGTTAGGGGAAAGAATGGTACAGGGGACTTGGAATTGAAGCCTTATACGTGGTTATAGGCCATATTTATTGACATTAGGGTAAGGGATGTGGCTCCTGAACTCTCCCCGATTGTTTTTTTTTCTTCTTCTTTTGAAAAATAAATAGAAATAAATTCCTCCTTCCCCCTTCAATTTTTCAAAATTGCTGTTCCAAAATGCAATTGTAGACAGACTTAGAAGGTTTTTACAGGAAGGGGTTCTGGAACTCTCTCACTGCCTTCCAGGGTCGGACTGGGTCCTCAAAAAGGCGCATACCCCAATTTTTCTGAAGGCGCATGCCAATGGGGGTGAGGGTGGGGGGATCGCGGAAAGGATATAGACGATCATTTTAGAGGAGCGATCAGTGGCGGATCCAGACCATCCTGTTGAGAGGGGCGATTGCTTAATTCATTAGGGGGGGGGGAGAGGGTGGACTAATGAAAATAAATTTTTTTAAAAAGTTAAAAATTTGTAGCATGTTTTTTTTTCTTCCCCGAATAATGTGTAATGTGCTTCGCTCAAAGAGTTTGAATGAAAGTTATAAGTGTTTCGAGTATCGCACACACAAGAATAAAAAAACTGAAAAAAGAGTTTCTACTAATATTCTGGATCTATTATCTAAATTAAACCCTTTAACTTTTGATTCGTTTGAAAACTCGTGAAGTTTTTTCAGTTGTTATTCATGTCCTCAATTGTTTTTTTTTTCCTTATAAAAAAAGGTTGCAGCAACAAAATGGCATCTCTTTTTACCAGTTTGCGTACCGAACATAATGAAATACTAAAATTGCATTTGTAAATAAAATTTGAAGATAGTTTTGGATTTGTTTGTTGATTGAGTTTTGTTTAATATTTGCGCAAAGGAGGGAGTGTTTGCAGGCTTTCTCCCGAAAATTTTTGTTCGGAACGCATTTTTAGACTATTTGGAGGTTAACAAGTAAAAGGGAGGTTTAGGGATCCCGTTCCGGATTTTTTTTTAATTTAAGGGTATATTTTTGAAAACACAATTATTTGCTATCTTTGTGTTCTTGAAGGAAAAGATGAGAGACATGAGTTCTCCCCAGTTGTTTTATGATAGCTTCAAAAACGCAATTTTAGTGTTACTAAAAACCATGGGGTTCGGGGGCCCCCGGAAATTTTTTTTTGTAATTGAACTCCTAAAAACGCAATTGTAGACCATCTTTAATGACGTAGCAGAAGACATGGGGTTCAGAACTTTTCAACAGAAACTTTTCGATGTTAGGAGTTCCAAAAACGCTGTTTTAGACAATCTTTGAATGATGTTGAAAGATGAGGAAAGAAAGAAGGAAAGAAAGACATGGGGGCTCCTCTCCAGAATTTTTTGAACTTGAAGTCTCAAAAACGCAGTTGTAATCCAATTTTTATGACATAGGGGGAAGGAACGGGGTGTGGAACTTTCCATCGGAAATTGTTGGAAATTGGAGCTTTGAAATACGATGGTTAGCCATCTTTGGTAGCGTAAAGGGAAGGGATTGAGTCCGGAGTAAACCCTCAAATTTTCAATATTGAAACTTCAAAAACATAAGTTAGTGGGTCTTCATTGACGTTAGGAGAAGGACTCGAGATTGAGGGCTCTCCCCTGGAATGTTTTCGGAACTGAAGTTCTAAAAATGTAATTGAAAGCCCGCATTAACGACATTTTCGATAACGTTTTCGATTCCGGCGATTTTTTCGAAATTGAAGCTCCAAAAATTCAAAAGTTTTGACAATCTTCGATGGCATTGGAGAGAGGGAGTTGAGGAACTTTCCCCTGCAAAATTTTCGGAATGAAAGTCATAAAAATACAGTTGTAGACGATTTTTTGTGATGTGTTGGGGGGTGGAGAGAGAGAGAGTTTGGTGACTTTTTCCCGGAATTTTTTTAACATAATTTTAAACGATTTTTATTTATTTGGGAGAGGAGAGATTTTGTGGACTTCCTATTGAAATTGTAAAAACTTGACTGTAGGACATCTTTGTTAACTTTTAGGGGAAAGCACGTTTCACTAGTTTTTTCAATCAAGTGCCAAAAACGGCAATTTAGAAAAAATAATGAATAAGTACATCCCGAATTTCTGAAGTCGCCCAGTGGTTTGATTTCGCATCTTCTGAGAGAGATTTTTTTTCACTAGGCGACATTGATGTCAAGTGGTCATTATGTTATAAAATGCACTGCAACATATCTATACGAAATTCAACTTTTCCACTATGAAATTCATTAAAACTAAGTATAGAAAAACTCACTGACAAACACCTAGACAACTGCATTCAAACGGCAGCCTCTACCGATTCTACCAACAATAATAAACTTGTTCATGTAATTCAAAAATGCAGTTTTAGACTAACTTCGATGATGTTAGAAGATAAAGAGAGAAAGTCTAGTGGCCTTATCTCCAGAAATTGTTTTTAATTTCAATCTTAAAACACTATTGCAGTCCATCTTTAATGACATTAGGGGAGAAAAAAATGCGATTCGAAACTTTCTTCCAGAACGTTTTCGAAATCGAAGCTGCAGAATAGGCAGTCTTTTTGATTGAAGATTCGAAGGTATCTCCCTTTACTTTTTTTTTGAAATAAGAGTCTTTAAAACGCTCTTGTTGGTCATCTTTGGAAAAATTACGGAAAGGGAGAGGAGATGGGATAGAAGGAACTTTTCCCGGCAATTTTTCGAAATTGAAACTCAAAAGACGGAAAATTTTAGACGATAACATTAGGGAAACCGGACTCGGAGGAAAATTTTCGAAACTTCAAAATGAGGGGAAGGTATGGGAGCTTTCGAATCAAGTAGAAAACTTCATTCTGATTTTGCAAGACAAGTTTTTTTTTTTTTTAAATTTTGTTTTTCAGCGAAGGCGTTTGTATTGCATTTCATCTTAAAGAGTAGGAAGGGCGCACCTGCCCTCGGGCAGATTGGCAGGCAGGCCAATCCGAGCCTGCTGCCTTCTAGACTAGAAGGCAGTGGCTCTCCCCTGGATTTTTTTTTGAAAATTGAAGTCCTAAAAACTTAAGCACAATATTCTATGATATTATGAAGAGGGGGTTCAAGGACTTTTCCACTTAAATTTTTCATAAGTGACTCTTTAAAAAACCCATTTTTTGATGATATTAAAGGAAGGCAGCTCGGGGGCCCTTGCCTGAATAGTTTCTGAAAATGAACTCTTAAAAACATGATTGTAGGACCATATTTGGTAATGTTAGAGACAGCAATCTTTCGAAATTGAAGCTCCAAGATCACAATTTGAAGCAATTTTCAAATGCAATTTTAAATGATGTTGTAAGGTATTCAGAGACTTTTTACATGGAACTTTTTCGAAATTAAAGATCTGTAAATGAAAGTTGAGATGTTCTGCAATGGTTTTGTCGGGGGGGGGGGATTTGGAAGAGAGACTCTTTTCTTTTCAGACGAACTTGTAAAAAGAAGGAAGAATAAAACGAGGGCGGGAGCGGCAACTAGCTGAAACTATTGAAAATGTTTAATTCAAGGATTTCTTTTTAAAAGAAGTTAATATTTACCCAAATATCATTCTTTTTTTTGAATTAAAATCTCTTCTGCCGTATTATATTTCTCAGAGATCCGTTTTTAGAAGTTTCAAAGAGCAAAATGCTCTTTTGCTAGAAGCAGAGGGGTTGTAGGATGCATAAAAAAACCTCAAAAAGCTCAGAAAGAAGAGTAATACCTGCCGAATATTCTTGTTGTTGAAAAAGACTAGACATCCGTCAAAGTTAGAGGTAATTTGACCCTTATCGAGTTTCAAAGTTACTTTTCAATTAGATTTCTTTCAGTTTTAAGACTGAATATAAAATAAATTAATGTAAAAATTCAACTTGCCTAGTAAAGTTTCCGTACGCAAATGGAAACAGCATTTTTTAATCCGAGTTGAAGGGTTCAAGCTTGTTTAAATTCAGAGCTTCAAATGGTAACGAACGTGACTTTTTGCGATAACCTTTATAACTGGAGAAAAAAAGGGACGGGAAAAACACGTATGCATTTTTTTTTCTTTTACTTGAGAGAGGAAGTTCTAAAGAACGTAAAACATTACCACCATAGAAAACAATATCGTCTCCGAGCTACAGAGAAAGTTCTGTTGGGTGAATTCTAACAATGCTCTGGAGAAAAAGGGAAAATGGATATGCCCTGGGACAAATGTCTTGTGTTAATAATCGGCAGGGCCCAATTTCTCAATTAACAGAGTAGGCAGCTGCCTAGGGCAGCAAAAGTTTCAGGGGTGGCAAATTTTGCTTTAACCACACATTTTTTAAATGGATTCTTTATTCTTGAAGTAAAATATTAGCATTCTTTTATTTTTCACAGACACATTTTTTTCTTGTAATTTAATAATGATTACTTTTACACATCTTATGAAAATCAAATGTTTTTCAGTCATGGTAATTGGTCAGCTTAAAATATTAAGTGAAGACGAAAAGCGGGTGCCAATTTCAGAAAGTGTTGTTGCGTTTATCTAGAAGTCACAACAAGATTGGAGCTTGACAAAGATGCTAAAGTTTATTCAGTACTGGTTTCTTGAGTGATTGACGTTTGTTTTCTTTTTTACATTATTAATATTTAAAAATTGTTTTCTGTTAATATTAAGTCTCGGAAGTAAATTAAATTGAGTGACCAGCGAAAAAGGCTGATTTTAAATAAAGGAAACATGCTAAATTAAAAACAGAAGAACAAAAAAAAAAGTCTTAAAATTTTTTTTAAACGTGATATTGTCGCCTCAGAGCAACAGTAAGATATCTTAGTGTTATTTCTGGGATTAGATATCTTAAATAAAGATGACAACTTATAAAATGGTTAAAGCACGATAAATTAAAGTTCAGTGTTCATCAAAGATTCAGCTACATAGATATTAAATAAATATGCTAGAGTTTCGATTTCAAAACACAGTTTTGATCAAAAGAGCACTTATAGGTAACTTTAAAAAAAAAATAACAGAATTAAATCAGAATGTAATCAGTTTTTTTTCCGTCTTTTTTTCTTCTGAAAACAAAATTTCTTTTTGAGCAAGCGATAACAAATAATGAAACAAAAAAGAAGTTTGTTATTTTTTTCTGAAAATAAAGATGCTGTCTTATGTGAAACATACTAACATACTTAGCATTCGAAACAAATCTCAGTTACTCTTTTATCTCCCCATTTTCTAACACTATATTTTCCCCTATGAGTCTAACTCAAGTCTATATCATTTTTTAGTAATTCATCTGCGTTGCCATTATAAGGAAATATTTTAAAACTTCAAAGAATTAAACAGAACATGTTTTATGAAAAAAAAAAAATAACTATGCTCTATTAATTGAATTTAAATAAATACACATATTGTAAACATTGTTTTAGTTGGTCTTTTGTGAATCGCTTGATAACCTGCCCGAGCAGTACTTGAGCCATGAACGATGTACAAAATTAAACAATATAAACAGAGGCGCATCAAACTAAAATTTTTGGGAGGAGGAAAATTCTAATTTTATTGAATGATAAAAAACGAACTTACACGCATGTCATATATATGCACATAACATCTAATGAGAAGGAACGTTAGGTACCATTAAAAAACAAACTTAAAAATTAAAGAAAAAAGAATTTGTTGCAATATTGTCTCTAAATTTTCTGAATTGTTGGCAAAATTTGCAGAAGAGTTTTTTGGGAGATCATTGTAGCCTCCCATCGGGGTGTCCCTGAATGTGAATCATCATCATTTCTTCATAAGCTTAACAGTTTAAATTTCGGGAGCACTTTTTTGTATGCTTTTGAGTTTTTGCTTCTTTTAGGGGGCAGGGAGTGGCAGATTTCAAATCAGCCTAAGGACAGCATGGAGCTAAATTTGGCCCTGGTGATCGGTCGGCTTCACACCGATTTTTCTTGAAGGAAAAGTTGAGAATATTACAATACGCATTCAGGGCATAAAACTGGTCAGTAAAAGTCAGTTCAAGTCAGTATTCTTCATCTTGGCCAGTATTTGTCAGTTTTCCAAAATTTAGTCCGTAAAGTCAGTATTTTTTTGCTAATTTGCCTGCATATTCATTTTTAGAAAAATATTGGCAGTGATATTTTTCCCATTTGCCTTATAAACTTTATAAAATGCCAAAAAAGTGAGATATTGCCAATACTGCAACTTTATTTTGTCAACCTAGTAAAGTTTGCATTATTTTATAAGAATAAAAATATATTACTAGTCTATTGTGAAAAAATTCTTTTAAATAAATAATTGTCAAATAAATAAAAATTAATGAAAACTGCAAAATAAAAATTTTGAAAGTAAGGCATTGAGATGGGGAAATGTGTGTATTTTCGTCTGTCTGATCGCCTCCCCCCCCCCTCTCCCACCATTGAAAAAAACATTTCTTGTTCAAAAAATGTAGGAGAAGGTACTTCATTCCCTTTTTTCTCCAATGGTCCAAAAATAAAATCTAAGCACCTGTGTGAAAATTGTAAGAAAGGTATAAATCTCAAACTAAAAAGGAGATTTCCTTTGAACAAACTTATTTCCAGAGAGTTTGACGTACAAAATCAAATTTGGCTATTTTAAGGGTATTTTTGAGAAATTTAAAATATTTTAACATTGATACCGATTTAAATCCTTATTTAAGAAATTACCTATGCCAAAAGTGATTTTTTGTTGCGAATATTTAGAGAGTAGGCGTCTGTTAAAAGTTGTTTTTTTTTTATTTTTAAAATTTAATTTTATTTATTTTTATTATATTTTTATTATAATTTTTTTTCTTTTTGAAAGTGGATAAAGACTTTTTTTTGATGAAAAGAATTGTATTAGGGGCCATTCATTAATTTTGTAAGGGTTTCAAGGGGAGAATAGTTGGAAAAATCTTTTCATACCCTTACTTTTGGGAAGGTGGTAAAATCCATTCTTACCTATTTTTTTCCAAGCAGGGGCGTGCACAAGGAGGGGGGGGGGGAGAAAAGACACCTGTTGGCTCAGGCCAAAGCCTAAAAAGGGCTCAAGATTTTTAAAATGAGGGATGAAACATATAAGTTTTTTTATAAGTTATTCTTTCAAGAACTCAGGAAACTAATTCTGAGTATGATATAATTTTTATTTATTTATTTATTTATATATTTTTTTAAATGTTTGCAGTATGATTTATTGAAATCATTGATAATATAGTGCAAGAATAACTAGATAATATATATGAACTATGTACTCTTTATTTTTTTGAACAAAATTATTCCTAAAACATGTCCTATATTTGTTCCTATATTTTTCGTGGAAAATGTCTTATATGTTGCAAGTTATCCACTTCTACCCCTGTATATGCAAAAAGGTTTTTAAAAATAATTTAATAGTAGTGAATTTAATAACAATTCCAGTGATGCAAGATACGTTATTTTATTATTTTGAAAACAAAATGGAATCTTACGTAAAAATGGGCGGGGGGGGGGGGGGGGTTGAAAAATCTTATGTACCCTTACATGGGGAAGGGGGTGTCTAAATTTATCAAAATCCTCCTTACGTAATTAATGAATGGCCCCTTAACTACTTCGTTTAAAAGGTGCTGCTACTTCATTTGCTCATTTATTTATTTTTATGCTTTTAATGAGCAAGGCATATTTTATTTCTAGATATCAGCTTAAAATATTAAAAAATTATTTTTTAAATAATTTTCGATTTTAGCTAATTTTGAGAATATTGATCAGATACAAGAAAGTCGATATTGGTATACGAGAAAGTAGGCTTGTTTAGTTCTGGACGGAACTTCTTGTGTTTGAATTAAAAAATGAATCTTGTTGAATGTACAATTTATAGACACTTTACCTTCTGTCTCTTGTTCTTGATTTCAGAATTTTTTAAGGTAATTTTGCTGTAGTTTTAAAAGAAAAAGTAATGTGATTGATGATGAAAAACTTTTCTTAATTTTGTAAAATTTTCAACATTTGAACGATCTTTTAAATTAATGTATTTTCCTGGTTGCAGTAAAAATTCATCATTCTTATGATCAGGATCTGACAAATTCTTGTTACTTGTTTTCAACTAACTTTTGGCCTCTGGATGCGAAATCGCAGTTTTCAACTTTTCAACCTACAGGATACCCTCAAAAGTCATACAAATTGTGCATATGAGAGAAAATGAAGTTCAAGCATAACAAATGCGGTTTACAATGAACAATTTTATTCATACAAACGCCATAATTATTACCGAAAGTAAAATTGTGTATTTATACATATTAAGGTAAAAAATTTCGCTTATAGCTTTTTCAGGAGTATTTAATATGTGTATATTCTCACTTTACATTACGTTGCTGCACATTGTAAATAATCTATTTCACTAAGTATGATACTCTTTTTTGTTCCGCCAAAGTTTATTAAATTTTAAAACTTTAGTCAGTATTTGGTCAGTATTTAGTAAGTGTTGGTCAGTATTTTATAAATTTTGGTCAGTAAAGTCAGTATTTTTGTCCCTCCAAACAGTTTTACCCCCTGATTTCAGGAGAAAAATGCAGCAAAGTAAAATTTAAAAAATATTTCCTGCCCCTCACCGCACACATAAAATCCATTTTTTTTTTAAATTTCAAGCCGGTAGGCACAAAAGGAAAAAAGAGAAAAAAAAGTTATGAAGTGTTGTGTGAAAAAGTGAGGGGACCCGGGCTCCCTAAACCCCTCCTACGAGCCACCACTGCCAGCACAGTCAAATTGTTAACTTCTTTGTTTTATTATTGGGTCAATCCAGAGTGATGTGTCCATAACATGGATGAAACCAGTCTCTGCATGTCATAACCAGGCTATCAGTAGATGCTTGTAATTCTGCTTTAACCCTGCTTTAAATACCTAACTTACAGCTTGTAACAAAAACTTTTACCTCTATTTTACAAGTAAAGGCTCACCACTGAATGCCAACGCTCGCTGGTGTCCTTTACTAATTTTAGTTACTAATTTTGAGAAAATCTCAATTTTAATATGAGGACGTCAGCCTCCAGCTCGTTTATTGACCATTCCAAACTGATGAATGCATAATAGGAAAGAAACTTGCCGTCTCTGGATTTTCATAACATAGGGTTTGTATGTTCCAGGAAAACCTGGAATTATTTGGAAGTCATTTTCTCTTCAAAAAATGAGGGAAAGGTCAGGAAATTTCTCAAACTTGATGTTTGAATTTGAAAAGCAAAGAAATGACCTGGAAAACTGTACCAAGGGACACTTTTGTCTGCAAATCCATGTGATGCACCAAAAAAGTGGGGGGTCAAAAGAAGTCGGGCCTGGACTGGCTCCTTCTGAGGTGGTCGGCTTGGTACTGGAAAGGGGCCACCTGAGGGTGAGGTCTGTTGCCCCTCTACCCAAAAATATTTGAAAATTGTTTGCTCTAAGCCCCACCTTTTACTTTTTTCTTTTAACTTGGAAGCAGCAAAACTATTGTTACATTTTAATCTAAAAATTAATGTATCTTGAGTTTTTTGCTTTATCATTACTCTTTGTCAAACCCAATTTTCATTTTTTTTACAACATCAATTAAAGACATATTTGTTAATTTATTTGTTCTGAACTGAAATCTTTTCTTTTGATTGACCTTGTAGGGGGGGGATGAGGGTTCTGATGCAGGACAAACCCACTGTAGGGGGTCCAGGGGATCTCCCCCGGGAATGTTTTTGAAAAATAGATATAAAATTCTACATTTTTAGGCCTTATGGGGAAGAAGTCTCTGAAAAGGGATTAAGTTCCAAAATTCGAAGTTTAGGTGACAGGCCCGGACTGGCCATAGACTTCACCGGGACTTTTCCCGGTGCGCCCTCTCGAAAGGCGCCCTTCTGTTCTTTTCTTATTTTCCAAAACAATGTTTTAGCAATATGGAAATAAATTATGTGGAACCAAGAAATGATTTTGGATGTGAATATTTTCACATGCAAAAGCAATGTTCTTCTTATTTGTATAAACGTTCCCTTTTATTGCCCCCAATAAAAGCAATTAGTCCCCTCTCGTTTCGTAAACAGTCTGCTCCCAGGGCAACATTTGTGGCTTATCTTTTGCTTCAAGGTTCAGTTCTGAGGACAAAAGCGGACCCATGGTGATTCCCCAATAAAAAAAGGGTGTGAGGGTGAAAGTGACAGCACATATCTATGGTCAAGTCAGCTGTCGCAATTTTTATAGCTTCACAAAAAAACGAGAACAAGACTGTACGTTGATTCCTAGACATTTTGAGTCAACGCGCCCTTTTTGGAACTAAGATTTTCGCATAGCGCCCATCCCACAATAAAAGTATGACTTGTAGCTGACAGTCAAAAATAAATACTATAGTCGTGTATCTGCATTGAATAGCCCTTATTTATACTGCAGAGGCTCTAAAAGAAAAAAAAGGAAAAAAGTTTCATAAATAATAAGTTTAAATTACTTAAAATATACCACCAGCTCAGTTATTCCATCCAAGGACTGCAGTTTCATGCTTTTTAGCACTCATCAGCCCGGAATAGGAATCACAACTTACTACAAAACTTACTACAGTAATTTACTACAAAAGTTTAAATTAGTTGAGAAAAAATAGTAAATTTTCGAAGTGGTCCAGGAGGAAAGCTAGTCTTCTCGGGACACATTTGTGGAATTGCTGGACTAAACAATAAAGATACAGAGCAGTTTTAAAGATAAAACATTTTTCGATTTTAAACTAAGCTTTGTCAATTAAAATCATAACAGAAGTTCAAGATCCTTCGTTCGAAAGCTTTGTGTTCAAAACATATTCCAGTTTTTGTAACTGGATTTAATTCCTTCACTTCCTTTTTAGCCAGAGCTGTGCACAAAGGAAGGGGGTCATGGCATAACCTTTGGCATTGATTTTTTTTTGGGGGGGGGAGGGTAACTTAAGAGATTTTTTAAATCTCATTTTGGAGGTCATGTTCTCGGGAGGGGGGACGCTGCATAGCGTTTGGACGAGGGAGTTCGCCATTGCCCTGGTGGTGAGGGGTTGTCGCCCTTGTGTAAGCTACAATAACCCTTAAAAATATTTATATTTGAATTTCTGCATAAAATCATTACATTATTACATTTTATGCTGCCTTTATACCATTTTGGGAACATCTGAAGGAATCTGTGTTTTCCTTCAGATGAAGCTCGATAATCGCCCCCCCCTCGCTATCCTGCTGACTTGTGAAGGTTATTATTAATAAATTTTTCATGAATGAAACAATACAATTCGTTATAAGCGAAACAAAGTTTGAGTTTGAAAAAGCGATGTCATTAATAAGTAAAACGCAAAGGTATTACTAATGATGTTGCTATTAAGGGGGCCGAAGGGGGGAGGGGTTGTCCGCTCCGGGTTTGACCTGTCTGAGGGGTGACACTCAAAGTGAAATTGCAAGTTTTTGAAAAATATGAAGCTGAAATGCATTTTTAAGACTTATAATTTGAAAATTGTAAAGGGGGTGGAACCGCCCGGACCCCAATATGTCACACACCACATTATGGAATTAATACATACTACTATACTCAAAATTAAGTCCATATTGTCAATACTTAGACCTAGTAGTAACCTCTTATACCAGGGGGGAAAAAACTGAAAGCCCATTCTTTCCCTGTGTGAGATATACGTTTAAAGTAATTACAGAGCCAACAACTTCACAGGCACTCTCCTTTGTTGATCTCTGGACGCACACATGCCTTTAGGGAATGTTACATAAAAAGCATTTATAGCTTTTATTTGTCTTTTGTATATTATCCCCCAGTAAAAATTTCCGAGTGTCACCCATGCTAGGTACGCCACTGGTATTACAAATATTAATAAGAGTCAAGAAAGACTATATTAGAAATGTAATGTGAGAATATCGAAATAACCTTATTCATTTTCTATCTGCAGTTAGTTCTACACATATCAGGATAGTATAAAGCCTTAAAAATGAAGAGCACTTTTTCTTTCACAGAATGAAAGCTAAAGATTCTAACCATTAAAGCATTTTATGAGGGTCTTTCGAAGCACTTGTACTGTACAAGAGCTTTTTACTAACTATCTTTTGGTAAGCAGAAAAAAGGGAGCATATATGTAGAACACACACTTGTTTTATGGCTTTAAATGACGCCTTTTAAGATGCTTTTTTATGGATAAGGATCTGCGATGCTTGAGGATTCGTAGCAACGGATTTTTGTTGGACAAGAGAGGATAACTATCATAATTTTTATGCAGTTAAACAACAGAGATCTAATTGCTGTTCCTTACATGAATCGAAGAGTCATTTTGGATCAGATTTTAGCATTAGTGAACGAGTGATTTTGAAGCGGCAGCCAAATTGGATACAAGTCAAGGATCTTTCAACAGCAGGTTACTCGTTTCAGTTTTCATTGTCTTTTTATTGCGAAAATATTTTTCTTCATGTGTAATCTTTAATTATAGAATTATCTATGAGTTGCGAAATGACAAATAGATGATATTGCAAAAATTTTCACATTATATATAGTTAAAAAAACAATAAGTTGAAAGATAAAATTTAAGTGTGTTGTGTTCTCAATTGAAAACTATTATTTTAAACAGTAAAAAGGATTAAGATCAAGCCTGCTAAACTATTTCTTTCATTCTCCCTCTCTTTTTAATATGATTGGTTCATTTTTAGATGGTTCTTTCTAGGTCGCGTCAGTTTTCAAAAGCAAAATTTTACACTGAAAAAGTTTTCGAAATTTTAAGGCAACAAAATCATAAAATTGAATAGAAATGTTCAAAATGCTCGTTTGCTATATGTACTTTTAAAGTATAACACGCGTCACAGAGATCCTGACAGACAGAGATCCGGACAGAGAGACTTTCAGCTTTATTATTAGTAAGGATAAAACGGCTTTTTTTATTTTTTAAAAACAGTAAAAGTTCAGTTCCTTATTAATAAACTGTAAGTATAGTAGAGGAATACTTTAAATCAGTTTAAGGGGTGTTCAGTAGTGTCTAGAAAAATTTGACATGTTAAAAATATATATATATATATGTTTACATTTTTCTACAAAACAAAATTTTGACCTACGCAAGGAGTCTTGGAACGCATCACTCGCGTAAGTCAGGACTCCACTCTATACTATAAGTGCAGAACAAATGAGTAAACATAATTCGAATAATCTTTTGATTTTGAGGACTGAAATTATAATTAATCACTAGTGTAATGTCTCATGTTATATCCACACTGAATTCTTCATGTTAATTACTCTTTAGTAATTTTCATTTTTGATAAATTATAATATTTCTTGTCTTACTGAATTTGTAAAATCATGTTTTCCCTTTATGACTGAATGCCTTTTTTGCATTGCTATTCATTCAGAAACATACTTTTTTTTTGATGCAGGTACATTTATAGAAACTAGTAATGGCCTGATATGCATTACCACTCGCTTCTACTCTCAAAGTAATTGCATAGCTAAAATGCTTTAAAAAAACACCATGCAGAGATGCAAAGATTTTTAACAGTGAAAAAAAAAAAAACCTTATAATGAAATTATTTTTTAAATTTATTCTTTTTGAGCTTTAGCATGATAAATAAAGTGAAACAAAAAATATTTTACAACAATATTTGAAAACGGACAACAGTGTCAAACGCGATGTACAACTCTTTTTTAATTTTGGATTGCAGAAGCATTTTGTCGAAAATTACAAACTAGCATATGCAGGAAAAAACGAAAAAAACAAACAAACCTGGGCATGAATTTTGATCGCACGGAGAAAACCTTGTCAGCTTAGAGAATCGACAAATTTATGTTACAAAATGACAGCATTATGTTTTAAAACAACTGCAGATACCAGCATAGGCGGATTTAGGCCGAAAATTTTGGGGGTGCAACAATAACAGGGATCTGGGGGGGGGGGGGACAAGGCAGTGGCGAAATCAGAAAATAATTTTAGGGAGGAGCGCACTTTTAGGTCTAAAAAACCATATTTAGTAACATTAGGGGATCGGCAATTCTTAACATTTCAAACTGCGGAAAAAGTCTTAAACGAAAGTCGATGTTGTTAGATAGCATGTTGTTAGATTTGATTAACAATGGGTGAATCCAGTTTCTAGTTTGGAAGGGGGATTTACGCCCCAGAAAAAATTCTCAATAGTAATTTTGGAAAAACCCAGTTTTACAGTTCTTGGTGATATTTTAGGGGCAATAAAGGTACGTGGGGCTCCAATGCTATTTTTAGAAATTTAAGTCTTATAAATGCTTATAACCCAGATTTATAGTTTGGGTTAGGAATGAGACTCATGGACTGTCTCCAAAAGGTTTTATGAAAAACAGATAGAAATACGCACACTACCTCTTTAGTTTTTCATAATTAAAATTCCAAAAACGATATGGAGGACAATTTTTGATGATGTTACCGACAGGGTGTTCTGGAGCTCTCAACCGGAAAATTTTCGTAATTGAAGTCCTAAAAATGAAGTCCTTATGCAATACTCCATGGTATTAAAAAAAGGATTTCGAAGGCTACTGTCCCAAAAGATTCTCCCACTTAAATATTGCGATATAGTAGTTTTCAAAACCAAAATATTAACAATCTTTGATGATATTAGAGTAGAGACCCTTGTTCGAATATTTTCCAAAATTGAAGTTTTAAACACATGAGTGTAAGACCATATTTGGTAACGTTAGGGACACTGCAATTTTTAAAAAAATGAAGCTTCAAAAACGCAATTGTAAACGATTTTGATGTTTTCTGGTGATTAGAGGATCTTCCTTGGAAATTTTGCGAAAGTGAAGCCCAGGAAACGAGATTTGAGATACTCTGTAATAACTTCGGCTGGAGAGAGGGCTCCGGAGAAGAAAAATTTTGAGGACTAATAGAAAAATGAAAAAAAAAAGGGGGGGGGAGCGGAGAGATAGGAAAGAAAGAGGATTGTGCGAGGAGGGGGGAGGAGGAGGCACACAATTCGCCGCCAATAATCTGAAGCTGTTGAAAAATTTAAATGTCAATATTTCCTTTTGAAAGAAATTAGGATTTTTTCCCCTATATTCTTTTTTTTTTCCTTAAAATAACTGCTTTTTCCCAATATGAGATATTTTCCTCTCTTCAGTAATTAAAAATATTTTTTTAAAAAACATCAACTCATCATTTTGTGGGGAGGGTCACCAGTCTTGTGCCTCCTCCTCCCAAAATGCACCACTGCAGCAAAATGTCCGGGAGTCCTCCTTCAAAATTTTTTGTAAATTTACTTTAAAAATGTTGGATTTTAGTTGATTTCAGAGTAGAGTTTATTGATGATGTTTGTTGAAACAGTCATGTTTTTTTTTTTTTTTGGACTTAATTAGCAATAGTTGTTTCAAAATAGAAGAGTTGGTATTGATGTATTGATGTACGAATAAACGCCCAATTACAAAACATGCAATTATTCTATACAATAACACGGCACTGAACAATAAATTGATTGAAAAATTTCTTTATTTGCATAAAATTATGTGAATTACGTTTTTTTTTTTTTTTTTCAAATCGATAAAATTACTTTAGTTCTTAATTTAAGCACAGTTATGTGTTTCTCGCCCTAGTGACCTGTGGTGATACACTAGATTCAAGTAAATTTACTAATATAGCCAGAGCTGCCCACTGCTATGAAAAAATCGTAGTTTCTACGAATTACAGATTAAAACTACGACGCTACGAAAGCGGGTCCAAAAATAACGATTTTCTGTTTCTTTAATTTATAACCCAAGAATCCCCCCCTTCCCCCCCTGCCAAAAAAATCACAGACTGCATGAAAACTAAATCGGTAAGTTCAGAAAATCAAACTTCTAGATGTGTGCTGCTGGTTTAGTTTTCATGCAGTCAGTTCTTCGGCAAAAAAGCGGAAAAACTGCCAAAAATATCGCGAAGAATATAAAAGCACTTGGCCATTCTTTATTTCATCTTTAAAGACGGTTTATGTAAGATGTACTATTCGCAATAGCTATTTTTCAATTGAAAATGGTGGTCGTGATGTTACTTCAAAAAGACATGCCGACCGGGTGAAAGGTACAGCAAATAATCAAGAATTTATCATCTTAAAACATTCAGTATAAAATCTTTTATTCCGTATTAATACTTGCTGTATTATATTTGAAATTCATTAAGTATCATGTTTTTCTTCATTGTACTGTTGACAATTTATCACTGTTGATTCCGAAACAACGCCCCCCCCTCCCTCCCCCCCCCACCCCCGCCGCAAAATGCAGCTACGATTTTGGATTTTCAAAGGTTGGCAGCTCTGAGTATAGCAGCTATGAATTTTTTTTCTCCCAACTGCGTTTCTGGGTGAAATATACTAAATTACTTTTTTTTTTCAAAACCCGACGAAAAATTTTGGGGGTGCGGCGCACCCCCTGGCACCCCCGTAAATCCGCCTATGGATACCAAAGAAAAAAATTCAATCGAGACACACTGACACACACACAAAAAAAAGTATCACGGCAAGAGGTGTTGTCTCTTAATGCTATTGAACTAGTGAATGATGCATTTCTGAGGAAAGACAAGCAAGTAATGAATTTTCGGAAAAAGTGCCTATTGGGAAAAATTTAGCAAAACTTCTCATTCTTCGAAACTAGAAAATATTTCACCACAACCGCTTCCCGGCATTCTTCAAATTTTCAGGGGGTATTTTGGTGGTTCTTGATCTTTATCTTTTTTTTAGGGAGGGTCTCTTTCTAGGGGGTAATCAGTAAAAGAGGATGTGCCAACACTCTTGGGAGGGAGGAGGTCTCTCCAACTATTTTTGAACTCGCAAAAAATATGACTTCTCGTTTCGACATTTTCTGTAACAAAAAAAAGGGGCTTTATTTACTTCTCAATGCTTTTTTTCCCCTTAAAAAGTCCGCACTAAATTTTAATTTCTTTGATATTATGGGGGCTAAATTGGCGCCCTTCAACTCATCCTTCCCGCGCCCTGTTGACCACCCAGTCCGGCCCTGTTAGGTGATCTTCGATTATAAGGTCAAGGGGTTCAAAGATTCTCCAGAGGAATTTTCCGAAAATGAAGCTATAAATATTCAATTGCTTGTCGCGTTTGGTTACGTGAGGGAATGTGGTTCCTTATTCTCCTTAGAAATTTTTCGACATTTAAGTCCAAAATACGCAATTAGGCCATCTTTGACTAATTTAAGAAAAAGAATGGAGTTCAGGACTTCCTTAGAAAAATTTTACTAATTGGAAGTAAAAAAAACCTCCACTTTAAACGATCTGCAATGATGTTAGGAGAGTGAATGAGACCTGCAGGCTCTCCTGGAGCTTTACTGGAAACCGAAAAAGAAAGAAAGAGGGAGCTTTAAGAAAGAATGTTCAGGAAAAAAAAAACAAGAAGCGTCCATCGTTCCAAAAAGCGGTGGTACCCCCTGAAATGATGCGGAGCTCCCACAACTTATGGATTCTCCCCCCCCCCCATGGGCGCCCATATGCAAAATTTTAAGGGGTGGCTCAGATATTTTCCCCACAGAAACCGATTTCAGTACCGATTAGAGTTATTTAGGTTTGACATTTTGAATAAATTATTCATTAATGGCTGGAGAAGAAATGTTTTTACATTTTTGCAAAGAAAAAAATACTAAAAGCAAGGAAGTTCCAATTTCTAAGGGAGGGGGACTTGAGTCCCCACTTGCCCCTCTATATGGGTGCTCCCCCTTTCCCCACACACAAGAAAAGAAACCAAAACTTTCTTAAGTTTCTCCCCTAAAAATGTCAGTGACGTAGTCTGCGCTATGAAAGTCTATGGTACACTAAATTTCAGAATTATCGACAAACTGAAGAGAACTGAATAGAAATTTCAGAAATAAAAACAAGTTGAGGAGTTCCTAAAAATTTCTGAAGTACTAGTTTCAATATCTTAATTATTATGGCTTATTGTAAGAATCAAAAGTGGTAAATGAACACAGTATGCCTTTCCTCATTTCTGTGGAAAGCAAAAAAAGTCATAAATCTCTTACTTGTTTGAGAGAAAAAAAAAAATTCATGTCTGAATATTCTACACTGTAATATTATCAGGTTTGAATCTGCATACCCGCAATATGGAAGGGGGGGGGGGGGGCATGTTCTTAAAGTGCCCAATGGCCACAGAAATTTAAAAAAAAAAAAAAATTAGCCCTAAGACTTATTAACGTTCCAAGTATAATACACTGTTGGTCTCTGGGGAGGAACCCCAATATTTTCTTACAGCGGTGCCCAAAATTTATAGATCAGGGCTGGAAAATATAATACCCCAGGCAGGAGGAGCATAGAGGCCAGAAGTATCAAATAACCATTTGAACAAAGACACATAAAAATTATCATACCTTCCTTGTTTCATCTTTTTAGTATTTTGTGCCAATGTATTTTTCTTTTACTCGCCGTAATAAAAATTGTAGTTTACTTGCATGCAAGTCAAGTGCAGAACTTCAACAGTTTCATGACCAATATCCGGTGATTAAGACCCCATTGGAAGGGTTTCCACATGCATTCAATTTTCCCAGTTATTTACTGGTTTGAACTAAAGGGTATGAGGCACTAAATCAATCAATGTGAATCCATTGAGTCTTGTACAAGTCATTAAGTTCAATTACTCCTGTTTTTACACCTGCTTTTTTCGTTTATTTGAATTTTTTTCACACGGGATCCGCTCCCAAATTCCAGTTCTTATCTTATCTCATCTCATTGATTCTACAAGAACTTAGAAAAACACACTCAGGTAGCCGGGATTGCAAAGACTGTCCACCTGTGTAATAAGTACACCCAGGGGACACTGTGGTATAAAGCCTTTCAGCTGCAATCAAGGAGGATAGAAGAGAGGGTAGACGCCAAAAGCCGTAAAATTACCGCCACGGACATGCGGGGAAGGGGAAAAATCTACCAAAGAAAGCAACGCTATCCAATGTGGAGCACTAGGGAAAACGTTCAAAAAGAGAAAGAAGTGTGTCACACTTCCATAATTTTTATTGTAAGAGCATAAAATATGCTTTATTTATCACATTCAACAACGCAAAAGTCTATATATTTAAGGGGTTTTTTTTTCTTTTATTTATTTTTGTTGCTAGCATTTTTGGAATGTAGAGTAGTTGTTTATTTCTCCCCATAATGCACAATAAATGTTGACAGATTGGAAGTGAAACAAATGTATGACAAAAATTTTATTTCTCAAAAAATACCCTAAAATAGCGAAAAATTTAAACAAAAAAATTTTCTAGTACATTTTCTTCGCCAAGAGCTATCTTCAACAAGTTTTGTTCAAAAAGAAAAAAAAAAAAAAAAAAAAAAACCTGCCTTTCAGTTCAAAATTTATTTACTCAAGCCATTAGCACAAATGAGGAATTTTTACCCATATATTTGCACTTTATTTCTCGAATTTTAAGGTTTGACAAACAAAAACTGAAAATTTGCCAGTTATAAAAAGTTACAAAAGAGAAAAGAACAATATAATTCTGTACATAATTTAATTGAAACTTAAATCAGAGCAGACAGTTGTGACTTTACTCGGTTTTTCATTAATAAAAAATTATAATTTAAACAATTTAAAGCAATGCTAGGGCAAATAGGTAATGTTTTAAAACTTTCATATTGTAATGCAATGTTTAAGAAAAAAAAAATCCTGCTGTACAGAATTCAATTTGAATGAGCTTGAACTATTTCATGGGTAATTTTCAATAAGAAAATTTTTCTTTAATATGAGTTATACCTTTTTTTCATATTTATGTTTCATACTAGATACAATCATAGTTTACCTCTCCTATTTTTTTTACTCTGATGGCATCACGAAATTCACACTAGATACTTCTCTGCCAAAAATTAACTAAAAAACATAAGAATTTCTTATTCAATAGTTCAATCATTTTAGACATTCAAGATCTTTTAAAGTGTTTTTGACCATTTGTTAACTATATATTGCCGTTTCTTAGATAAACAGCTGAATTTTTTTCGTATTTTAAAAAAAGTTGTATTATCTATACATATAATAAAATAAGATGTTTTTGTGTGTGTGTGTGGCGCGAATTCCGGGAAAACGGTAAGGCCTAGAAAGATGAAATTTGGTATACAGGTGCAGTTTTTTGCCGAGGATGTGCACCTCGGGCTTCGATTTTTGATATTTTAATTAGAAAAAAAGTTATTTAATGTTTTATGTGTTTTTTTTGCACTTTTTAGTACTTTTTACCTCACAGACCCCGAACCAATCGCACCATACAAATATTTTTTGTACTATAGTGTAGAAAATTTAGTTTTAAATATGATGAATGAAAAAATTTTGTAGATTGAGCAATATTTGTATTTTTTATGAATTTTTGAAAAAAACCTTTAATTTGCATTTTTTCCAGGGTTTTATTTTTTTCTAATATCATCCTGCGAGAAGAATCAAAGCCTCATTTCTAAATTTTAAGTTGGTAATAGTAAAAACATTTCGCCCTCTTCAGAAAAAAAAATTTCTTAAAAATACGGAATAGTTTTTTTTTTTTTTTACAATTTTTTAATGCTGAACACATTATCTTTTCACGCATCGGTCGAGAAAAGCGTTCTTCAATCTTTTATACTTGTGACGTCACTACTTGGATTTCGATTCGATATTTACGATGGAATCTTAATCGCAAGCAATGTTAATCTTTTTTTTTACTATATAGCTTTCTTCTACATTTTATGACGTGATGACCACGTGTTTTTCTGGCAGCGCTTGCTTTTTTTTCATTTTTTTTTTTTTTGTTTTATTTAGGGATTGCATTTATTCCTTTTTGCATCCCCCCCCCAAGCTGGATCTTTTGCTGGATCTATATTACGTTACATTTCATGGTTGTGCGAATTTAATTCAATAAAAACAGCGAGATTTTTGGAATGTAGAGTAGTTGTTTATTTCTCCCCATAATGCACAATAAATGTTGACAGATTGGAAGTGAAACAAATGTATGACAAAAAATTTTATTTCTCAAAAAATACCCTAAAATAGCGAAAAATTTAAACAAAAAAATTTTCTAGTACATTTTCTTCGCCAAGAGCTATCTTCAACAAGTTTTGTTCAAAAAGAAAAAAAAAAAAAAAAAAAAACCTGCCTTTCAGTTCAAAATTTATTTACTCAAGCCATTAGCACAAATGAGGAATTTTTACCCATATATTTGCACTTTATTTCTCGAATTTTAAGGTTTGACAAACAAAAACTGAAAATTTGCCAGTTATAAAAAGTTACAAAAGAGAAAAGAACAATATAATTCTGTACATAATTTAATTGAAACTTAAATCAGAGCAGACAGTTGTGACTTTACTCGGTTTTTCATTAATAAAAAATTATAATTTAAACAATTTAAAGCAATGCTAGGGCAAATAGGTAATGTTTTAAAACTTTCATATTGTAATGCAATGTTTAAGAAAAAAAAAAATCCTGCTGTACAGAATTCAATTTGAATGAGCTTGAACTATTTCATGGGTAATTTTCAATAAGAAAATTTTTCTTTAATATGAGTTATACCTTTTTTTCATATTTATGTTTCATACTAGATACAATCATAGTTTACCTCTCCTATTTTTTTTTACTCTGATGGCATCACGAAATTCACACTAGATACTTCTCTGCCAAAAATTAACTAAAAACATAAGAATTTCTTATTCAATAGTTAGGACAGTTTAAGACTTTAAACCAAAGTTAGCGAGTTATTTTATTGTTATTTATTCTTCACTTTCTTTCGCTCTGAATTCAAAGTATTAATTGGAAAAGCATTTCACTAAAATAGGCAAACTTAACCTGTGGATTACTGTTTCACTGATGCAGTTTAATATTTTAGGCATAAAAGCATGAAAATTATTAGAATACAGTTAAAATTACTATAATATTAAACTAGTTACATCCAGTCCCCATAAATAAAGCACATCTAGCTTTGCAATTTTGGAAAATATGGGCAAAAATATTTTTGCCAGTACAGTTTCTACCCTTTCTTTTCTACCTTTGGCTAAATGTGCCAAACCTAATTTTTAAAGAATTATTTATCTCAATTTTTACTATTAAATAATTTGACTTATAAAAAAATTTTACAGCATTATATTGCCACATATTGTCGTGGAGATTTAAAATAATTGCTTTTGTTACTAAATAAAAATTAATAATAAAATTGATATCTAAAATTTACAATCTAGTTATATCATTCCAGCACTTTAATTAACAGAATTCAATTCAACTTTCTTTATAATTCTGTTTTTGCCGTTTTTCCACTGTCCTGGAAAAAATACTTTTTTTGCCTGAAAAAAGTCCAGCCTTGTGTGTTTCCCACTATTGGCTTTTAAAGTGCTATAATTTTGAATACAATTTTCTGAGTTAATTGTTTTTTCCCTCCTATATTTTCCCCCCAATACCTCAACCTTACATTTAAATATTATTTCATAACTGCATGAATTAAATAGGCCGCATGGTTTTCTAATGCACCTTGATCAAAAGAATGACTTTTCAAATTTTGAAACAAGGATGCATTTAACTGAGCGCAATAGGGCCATTCAATGGAAAACAATCATTTTGTCCCCCCATGGAACGCCTCATGTATTTCATTAAAAATAATAAAAAATATTATTGAACAACACCCTTTTATCCTCCTAGGCAGAAATAGCAATAAAAGAGGGAAGGAAAAGAAAAAAACAACAACAACAATTGGGTGTAAAATTATATTACAGTTGAACGTTGAACCTCCACATATCAAAGTAGCAAATTCTCAAAAAAAAAAATCGATGTATAGAAGCGATCTAAGTTTATCATTAATTGCTCCTAAAACATTAAATAAAAAGCTAATTTTCATGAATGAAACTCAATTTCTAATTTATTTGAAAATTTGATTAAATGAAAGGTAGTTGGAATTTGGAAAAGAGCACTTTTTTCAACTTTAGGATTACTTGAGTTTTCTACCTCTTCTCTTTTGCCCCTTCAGGCAGGGCCTGATTACTGAATAGGCCAACAAGACTGGCCTAGGACCCCCACTTTTTAGGGTCCCCTAAATTGCTAAAATTGCTTTAGCCAATAATCTAATAAGGCTAAAATTCATAGGCGGATTTAGAACTGAGTTCCTGGGGGGGCAGGATTTTTTTTTTTTTGAGCAACTTTTTTGATTGCCTCTCTCTCATGTTTTTATCTGTGTTCTGTGATGCATAAGGCCATTCTTTACTTTTGTATGTGTCGTCTTCATTACTGTGTGTAATCATGCTGTCCTTTTTGAATTGACCTTAAAAGAGAGGGGGCTGGTATTAAGAGAGTGATGCAGGGCTCCCTTTTAAGGGGGATATAGAATATTTCCAATTTTAGGGGGTCTGGGGGTTACTCCCGTGGAGGAAATTATATAAAATGGATATAAAATTCTGCATTTTGAAGTCTTATAAGAGTTAATTGAAAAAAAAAATTGCCTATTAAGTTTTACGCTTTAAAAGTGCTTTGTGATGCAAGTTAATACTTTAAAAGAAATGGTGCACAGATTTAAAGAATAGGTATCAAGAGAGTAACTTACTACCCATTTGAACAATTCATAACTTATGCACTTGATTAGAAATAAAATTGAAGCACATTTTGCTTACGAGTTTCAAGGACTTGTCTAGTTATTTTCAAGGTTTGGTTGGTTAGATTTGGTTTTTGGCTCAAAAGCCATGGTAGGCTATAGTGCGCCAATTCTTTTCAGGGATTTTAGAACCTATCCATAATTTGCACTTTCAGGTCTCTGAAATTGAGTAGTAGATTATACAGTTGTACAGTATTGTTCAAACTTTGTAAGAAACAGCTATTTTAAGTTTAAAAGAAAAAATAAACTTTAATTCTTCATTACAACTTTTTTTAAAATTATAAGTAGTGCAGAAAACGAAAAAGAATAACGGTAGTGTATCATTTTTTTCCCGGGCTAAACAGATTAACAATATGCAGTAAAAGTAAGGTAAAAGCAATCAATGCAAAAGAATTTCCAAAATTCTGCATTCGAGATTAAATAAATAGCAAGATATGAAGCATGTGAGTCACAAAAATTTATTTCAAGTAATATGTTACAAACGCGAGAACCACAATTTTTACATTTTTGATGCAGGATGTAGCAAGGAGCTGAATTTGACACAATTTGTTAGAAATTTTAAAACTTAAGGTTTGTAGCCACACGCTTCCAAATATTCAAGGTTTTCAAGCACTTGAAAATGAAATTAGTTTTTCAAGTACTTTCCATTTTTTTAAGGAATGAATCACAATTTTTTGGGAGTTAGGGGCTCACTTCAAAGCAGGGACCCTTAGCTATAGCTTGTTTATCTTATGGGCAAATCCCGCCCTGCATGTATTTCACTTTTACCTGCAGATTTTTGTTTGATTTTTTCCAATTTTAACGAAAATTCGTCAGTTTTTACAGTTAAAGGATTTTTTTGGTTTTTACCAATCTGTGTAAGGTTTTTATCGAATTTCAGCAAATTTTTCTAAAACTTTTGATGACTGAATTACTCTGATTTCAATAATAACAATAACTGTTTCATTTAGACTTAGATGATTATGACTTACCTTAATTTTTAAACAGCATTTAGAAAGTAAGGAAAATGATACTTTCCCTCGAAGTAAAAAGATTCAATTAATCAGAACATTCAGATAACTGAAATTTATTCACTTTGCGATAGTATTTACTTTTTTTTCTCAAGAAAAAGGCAAGCCAAAAATTTTCCAAGCACATGAAGTACAGTTCTAACTATTAGTTTCATATATAAATTTTTTCCTTTGAAAAATAAAGAAAACATAGTTATAAAAACATTTCATCAAGTAATAATGCAATCTTACAAGAATTGTGCAAAAACTTTCGTGCCGGAAATATATCTCCCTCACTTTTTCTTTTATTCAGAAGTTTTCCTTACAATGTATGATTCTGGAAAATCAGAAATTTAGTTTTGAACTGCTAATGATTGAGATTCCTGGTTTTCCCCCCTAAAAAATTAACGCATTGTTTACAGTGATTTTACTTTCTGTTTGTTCAATGGTTGGACAATTTTTCCAGTTTTGCTTCATTGTTATAACATGATGTATGTATACATACATTGGTTGAGTATGATGTTAGCTGTTACATTTGATAGTATTTTGCTGTACAAAAACCTTTTAGATATGTACTTCTTTTGCAATAGCATACATTTCAAATCAGCCAATTTCATTTGAACGTGTGAATCCAGAAGGTTCTTCAAAATCTTTTGTCTGTAACAACCCAAAACATCTAGTTTTTGAAATCACGCAAATTAAAAATAAACATTCTAAAAAAAAGAAAAAAATCTAATTGGAGTGATGTTTTAAGTGGGGTTCCTCAGGGATCAGTTTTAGGGCCTCTTTTGTTTATTATATTTATGAATGACATCAATGAAAATATTTCTGGAAGCATGAATTGTTTTGCTGATGATGTAAAAGTTATGGGGGTTGTCGAAAATGAAGAACAAGTAAAACAGCTGCAAGAGGATTTAGATCATATTACTAAGTGGGCAGATAAATGGGATATGGCAGTTAATGTAGGGAAATGTCAAGTGCTACACTTTGGTCATGGAAATAAGCGTATGACATATCGTTTACAGAGTTCAGTCATAAATCAGGCAGAAAATGTTATGGATCTGGGTATCTTTATAAATCAGGACTTCAAGTTTAGTCAACAGTGCAGTATTGCTAGTAACAAAGCCAACAAAATGCTTGGGTTCATCAATAGATCTATTTCAAACAAATCTAAGAAAGTTCTTCTGCCTTTATATAGGAGTTTAGTAAGACCTCATTTGGAGTATGCTGTTCAGTTTTGGTCGCCTTATCTGAAGAAAGATATTTTTCTATTGGAAAGGGTTCAAAGAAGGGTAACTAAATTAGTAAGGGGACTCTCAGATTTAGATTATGATACCAGACTTAATAGGCTTAACATGTATAGCCTGGAGCAAAGGAGAGTCAGAGGGGACATGATTCAGTTATTTAAATTTATCAAAATGAAAGACGTAAATGGATTAAACTTTTGCGGGGAAAGCAGGACAAGGGGTCATTGTTTTAAGCTATTTAAATCTCAGGCTAACTTGGAAATCAGGAAAAACTACTACTTTAGCAGGGTCGTGGGCACTTGGAATAGCTTACCGGAAGAGGCGGTAATGAGCAAGGGAGTGTGATAGCTTTAAGAGGGCCATTGATCTTCATTGGGGACTAATTAATTGACTAAGACCAGCCTAGCTGGGCCCAGAGCCTGTTGCTGGAGCGTCACATTTGTATTTGTATTAAAATAAATCGTAACGAGTAGATCGTTCCGTTAGCGCAAATTGGGGAGGGGGGAGGGAGGGTCCCAAATGTCAATTATTAGTGTTACAGCTGAATGCATAGCTCGTTTAGCCTATATTTTCATTCATATACTTGTCCAAACGGTTTTAGTCCAAAATAGTGAATTTAGACCAATTTTCAGTACACCAGTGACAGCTGTACTAACTATTTAATGTTTGGTTTTTTCTTTTCTCCCTTCAGCAAAGGACATTCGCTATTCTCTTCATTTTCATTGAACTATTCAAAAAAGAAAAAATCATGATTTTTTTCTTTTTTTTGTTATAAGATTTTGGAAGATAAGTTGTTACTATATAAACTCCTCCCAAAACTGGGGAGCATTGCCCCCTTCCCTCCTCCTATAAATCCATCCATGCTCTTCTAAAGCTATTCAAAAACAAAAAAATAATGATTTTTTTTTAATTTTCGGAAAATGTGTTATTACATTAAGTCCTCCTAAAACTGGGGGGGGGGGCATTGCCCCCCTCTGCCCCCCCACAAATCCGCCCATGCTAAAATTGTAAAGTTTAACTACAGGGGACGCCAAAAAACTGTTTGGCCTATAGGGTCTTTCAATATCTTAATCGGGCCCTGCCTTCAGGCCTGGCTATGCGTACCTGCAGACTCCACAGTGCAAGGGCCACATCCTTAAGGGCCCAACGACCCAAAAAATTGAAAAAAAAAAAAAAAAAAAACTAGCACTAAGACTTATTAGCGTTTCAAATGTACACTACTGGCTTGTGGCCTCTAAGGAGGGGCCCTACAGATTTTGTTGCATAGGGGCCCAAAATGTATAGATGTGGACCTGGGTCCTGTAGACAGCCACCTAATTTGCCTATTTTATAGCTCTGAGGTTGGCCCTTAACCAAGAAATTTTTTGAGACTTCCATGCAGTCAAACCACCATACACATTTAGTCTTTGGCTAAAACAATTTTAGCTAGTTGGAGGCCTCCAAAAAAAGCAGGGTGCCTAGGCCACAGCATAGTTAGCCCATTCAGTAATCAGACCCTGATCCTCGCAAAAAGCATAAGGAAGAAGATCGAAAGAGTTACAAGGGAATAAAAAACACTGTTTTATCATTTTTGGTTTTAAAATAATATGCTTTGTTTGGGGACCCTTCCCAGCTGGGGAGCTTTCGGCAATCGCCGACCTGGCCAGTCTGAGCATGGTCCCTGAAGCTGTTTTTTTTTCTTTTTTTGTAAAATTGAGCTATATTACTGGTTTTTTAATATTACTAATTTAATAATTTCCACAAATGTGGAATATGGTATTAAAAAAAAATGAAAAGTGAAGGGGCAGTCGCCCCCCCCCCTCCCCTATACAAGCCGCTTATGGTTGACACCATGTTTGCAATTTATTTGCATTTCCCATAAAATATATCAGTCTATCAGACATAGAACCTAGAGTTTATACCTCTATCATCACCTTGTTTTTAAAATAAAGTAGTAAATTGTTAATAATTGTCATTGATATGCACGCGTTGGAATACAGCTCCCAAATCGGACAGTATCCAAAAAAAACTGGTCACAATGGGAAATGGATCACGGTTAATAACTCCCAGTCCGTTAGTTGTTGGTATATACTCATAATTTCAAATTATTTATAATTTCATTCTTTTAAAATTTCTATTCAACATCAGATTGAATACTATTAAAGTAAAACTTGCAGTAAAAACCTTGCCAATATTCATATTTTAGTTATTTCCTAACTTCCATTTTTTACAATTAAGAATTCCAAATGCTTATTTGTATTCAACTTTTGCTTTGAAATGTAAGTAATTAGTATTAAATATGGCTTATTATTTTTAGTGTTTGAAAGAAAGCTATGTTAAGGCTAAAGGCACAGGAATAACTGTAGATCTCCAAACGCTAAGTTTCTCATGCCTCACACCTATAGTTAAGCAAGATGAAATAGTATCTGACACAACACTTACGCTCAATGGCGCTCTTTTAGCAGATTGGAAATTTGAAGAAATGTTTTTGGATACAAATCATTACGTTGCTGTTGCACTCGGACCTACAACATTGGTGAGAGTTTTAAAACATTATTTTACACTTTTGTCAAAGGCAAATTAATTTAAGGTCAGAGGCAACTAAAAAAGAACCTCACTCACAATGAGTTTTTTTTTGCCTTCAGTCAGAGCCAGTCCTAGGTGCGAAGGATACGAAACTGCCACTTGGGATCCTGAACGGTGTAGGGCGGCAAATGTGGGTGATCGCAAAAAGGAAGAATCAAGATACATTGATACGATACAAAAAATCAAATTCTTCTTTTCACTTTCAGATTTTCACAATAGACATTATTCAAGATTAATTTCGAGTCACTCTGCCACCCGAGTCATTTAACTTGCGCTACTTGAACTTAGGGAGAGTCACCCTGACATTCAATTTGCAGATTGTGTTTCACTGATCTCCTTGGGATTACTGAGTGCTTCATAAGAACGACTTTGTCTGAAGGAGGCATTGCATAAAGTCCACCCAAGGGTGGATCCAACTTCTGGTTTTGGAGGGGATCATAAGTCGGTTTTGGGCATTGATAGAGAGCCAGGGATGAATGTTTCAAAATTCAAGCCCTAAAAATGCAGTTTCAGGGTATCTTTGGTTTTTTAAAGAGGGAGTTAATAATCCCCTTTCTGGATCCACGCCTGAATCAAAGCTAGTTAGGCTCAGTTATTGCTTTGATAGCGTTATAAAAAAAATCCGCTCCTGCTCCTGCTCCAAATTATAGAATGGCAAGTTTTCAACGAAATCATTTTCAGGTTTCTGAATGTAAGAATAGATTTTTGGCTCTTTTTCGGCAATCACTATCTCCATAAATGCAGATGTTGAGGGCAGAGGAAGAAAACTTAACTGTGCTGTGTGGAGTGGCTGAAATATAATATCAATAAGTTTTCATTACTTTGAATAATACTTTGATAACTATTCTCTGAAACTAGAAAATCTCCCATCAAGATATGAGGGGTGAAAATTGCTTCTATATTTGAACGAAGCAATTGCCTGTTTGATCTTACTGTGTTTCTTTCAGACTTTTTGCTGGGGGGAGGGGGGGGGCTTTTTAAAAGTTCGGGAGGAGGGCAAGAGCATATTTAAAAGGTCGTGACACTTGAAGAGTTTGGAGGGGGGTCAAGGGCATATTTAAGAAGTGGGACATGACCCCCCCCCCCTTACTCTCTAAGAAACAAATTCAAAATTACCTACTCAGAAATTTTTTTAACTTCAGACAAAAGAGAAACGAACAAAGGCATTTCCATTAGAGGCCGCCAAAGATAACTCAAAGCAGCTCACTATTCCATCCCCCTCCATACAATGATTGTTATCCAGGATACTTATGATTTCCAACCAGAATGCAGCATGAATGTTCAGAGTACGTATCATAAGGTCCCGAACCAGACCACACCACCAGGACTTCACTAATGCATTATTGGAGTTTACAACTAGATAGATACCATAGTTCTAACCACCCTATCCCTATTGCAGGGGGCCTATCCCTACCTAAATACCACAACCCACCCTGCCCCCCCCCCAAACAAAAGAGAAAAAATATGCCTCCAAACCTCCCCAAAAAATTTCAATGGCACAGTCTGCACCATCACCCCTTCCCTGGATGGAACAACTGCACTATCAACACACAGAATATTACAACAGCTATAAACAGGCAACAGACAAGAGGGAAAGAAAGAGGAAACATCCCTCCTTGTTTGTTAAGCATCGAACATTAATTGCCGCCTTTTGCCAGGGGGAAAATTACTTTTAGCAGTTTGTTGACAGAGACAGACTTTTCATTGACAGCGACAAAATGAAGGCCATGGAGGCTGAATGCTCCCCCCTCCTCTAGATAGATTTCAGAATTCCCTATCATTTCCTTTTCCATTTCCATTAAAAAAAAAATATAAATAAAAAAAAAAGAAAAAGAAAACTTCTCACGGTAGTGTAAAACGAATTTTTGTCTGGGGAGGGGGTTGCAGTTGGCATCCTCCGGGAGGGCAGTGCCCCTCCTCCCCCCAGAGGGATCCTGAAAGAAACACTGTAGTCTTACCAGTAAAATAGTTATGTTGCTGGATCCTAGTTCAGCCTTATCACAGTAAAGCCTTTCCCTGCATTTTAAACATTATCAAAACATACCGTAGAAGAGGGTGGACTATGGTACAGTTTTAGTATTTCTCACTGTAATTACTCAACATTCATTCGAAAAAAAAAAATGTAGTTGCGTTATTATTATATTTTAGGACCTTGGCTTTCGATTCCAAACCTGAAATAATTTTAAACTTTACGTGCACTCTCTCCATAGCAGTTTTTCTCTTGGTACTAATTCTCACCCTCTCATTGGGGGTAAGAATGGTACAGCACATGTTTCATCAACGTTTTCATATAGGTTTTTGTGGTTTGCACCATACCTCTACCTCTCTTGTATTTTAACGGAAGAGTTGTAGATGTAAGTTATGCTGAAAATTGAACTTTGAAGTGTCAGGTATATCATAAAATCAAGATAAAACAAAGGCTTTATTTTCTTCATAATTTTTGAGATGGATACCAAATCTTATCATCTTTTTTCAGGCTACTGCCAAAACTTATCTCGCTTCAACATTGTTGCAACTTCAAACTCACTTGCATCTACACCTGTGATTTTTCCTGGGTACTTTTTCCCCCGATAACTCAACGCACCCTCCAAAATATCGACTAATTACTGTACCACACTCACCCTCCAAATTGTAAACTTTACACATTTGTAACTGTAGCAACATCAAAATATTTTACTTTTGAATGAAAATTGGAGGTAACTTTCTGAATATAATATAGAAGCGAAAGGTACTTACGAAATTTGTTATTCCTTCTGCATGAAAAGTCCACCAACATAAATTTCTGAGCTACCTACAAACACGTAGCACCAGTTACTCACAAGAAATAAATTCACAATTACCAGGTTATTCCTCTGGTGGGCCGAAATGACAATAATAACAACTCCCTCATTACTATAGAAGGTTGCACAATAGTTCCTATTGAAGCTGGGATATTCCAGAGTTCACTACGAACGTTTATTACATTAAAACTAGGGCTTGTATCATTCTCACCCTCCAAACAATTCTCACTTGCTTTTATGGTATTATTAAATTATCATGTCGTCCCGTGAGTTTCGTTGTTGATGATGTCAGGAGGGTTACTCGATCAGTGGCTATTATATATATGAGGATGGCTCCAAGACATAGGAAAAAGATTTTAGTCCAACAGATGTTGCCAAAAACTTAGCGCCAATGTATAAAACAGGAATCTTCTTCTTTTTCATTCAGAGGTGTTGACAGGTATGAGTGCACATTTTTCAAAGTAACAAACAGTATGGGGACAGTTTCTTTATTTTTTAGAAACTTATTTTGTGTTCTTAGGTTTGAATTGAATATTTTTTATAGAGTAGACGGAGGCTTGTCATTTAGGAAAGTGAGGAAGGGGCCACACTGCATTCCATATATTTTCAAATATGAGGCTGTGAGAAGCAAAAGGATGAAACTGGACGTTTTCAAACTTTGAGTAAAATGCATTTAAATATAACGTCCTAGGTAGGCTTTCATTGATTTTTTTAAAAAAATCATGCTATACAGCAGCACCAACCAGAGCTACTAGTATAATATCTTGCCCCGAGGCAAAGGTTCCCCTACCATTTGTACTGGTTATCTCCAAATTTTTAATTTTGCCACTTCTCCCTTTGCTTCTCACTGCCTCATATGCAGTTTTATTATTATTATTATTTTTTATTTATTTTTATACAACAAACATTAAGTACCTACATATTGTTTGCCCTCCTCCTGGAACAAGGGGCTGCATTGATGTATAATAAACAGTTTAAAATTAAATTTAGAAAAGTTTTAAATTTGGATTTATTTAAAATGAAGATTTTTCATTTATGTTCTTCTTTTACAGGAGTCTAAACCCTTGAAAAATGAATTGCAAAACTTCACAATTTTGACATTTGAGGAACTAATGAAAGACAGCATACCATTTAATAAAACAAATACAGAATTTTATAAGTTATTTCAAAAGGAAAGTAAGACTGTAATATAATAACCTTATTTACTGTATTGATTAGGAATTGCCGGTTGTATAGTACAGTTAGCAACTCCTAACCTAATGGCTGATTCAACAGTATTTTTAAAATAAAAATATTTATCTACTGTTGAGAAATAAGCTTTTTTTTTTTCAAATTGTCTAAAATTTATTGCAATTTTGTTCAATATACAGTTTAGTCCTGCTACATCAAATTTCGAGAGACCACAAGGTTTTTTTTTTGTGATAGCAAGAGTTTTGTTGTAATTGAACTCAAGCGCTGTAATAGCAGTTAAATTGGCACTGAGCATTTATTTTGTTGAAACGGATATTTCATTATATTGGTATTCACTGTAGTGAGCTTTTACTGTGTCGTCAGTTTTTATACATTCAGAATGTGTAATTTAAAAAATATTCTTCCGACTTTTTTGAATGATGACAAATCGAAAAAAACCTATTAAAAATGTTTATCTTTTTGACTCATTTCAAACGAAACTTTTTCATAAAATTCAGGCATCGTCTTTTCTGCTTATCGTTTCTATGAAACGTTTTTGTTCTGTTTCTCTATGCTTTTTAAATAGTTCATTTATCTAAATGGAGGGGGTTGAACAAAATAATAATAACATTTTGTAAGTAGCTTACTCTAGAAAATCTCCCATCGGGTGAAAATTGCTTCTGCATGTGAATGAAGCAATTGCCGGTTTGGTAATATTTTGAGATTGAAATTTTAACCCTAACTCCAGTGGATTAAACCCTACACTCCAGTAGATAGCATTAGTTGTTGACAACTTTTTCATTTCTTCACTTTCCTAACACTTTTCTTCACACACATTTCTTCACTTTCCTTTTTTTCTTCCTTTCACTTTTCATTTCTTCACTTTAACAGTCTAACCAGTAAAACAGTTAAGTTACCAGATCCAGTTTAGCCTTGTCAAAATACAGTCAACGCCTGCTACAATGCCATTCAACTTACCCGAAATGGCTATAATGCGAATTTTTCACCAGTAATGAATTTTAGAGACAATGCCAATTCCTCTTCCACAGTACAAATTTTTTTAGAAGAAAGTATTGGATTCGTTATTGACTACTAAATATTGATTTTGTGAATGTTATTACATCCCTCTAGCATCACTGACAGTGAAATTTCACACATCAAACTAGTCTATGCATCTCGTTGTTAGTGCATCAAATAACCACTATCTTTCATTTATTTCTCTTTTTTTCATTCCTAATATTAAAGTTGATGAAATACAATTGCATCTAAGTGTGCAGTTTCATCTAAAGTTTGTGAAGATGGGAAGAAAAAGAAATTTTCTGACAAATAAACTAAATAATAATAATAATTAATTTGAAGTTTGGCATCTTGAATTCAAATTATGTTTTTCGCAATCACGAGTGTGTCTGTATGCGTGTGTGTTTGTGTCTTTGTGCAGGCATGAGTGTGTATACTATGCGTGTGTATGTGCATGTGTGTGTAGGATATGGACGCAACCTGGAGACGGTTTTTGCTAGAGGAGCAGCATTGGGAGGGGTGGGTCGATGGTGGTGCTGCAGAGGAAGGCCAGGGGGAGGGGGGGAATCATAGGAACGTCATTCAAAGGTCAAATAAAAACAATAAGCAATCATGATTGCTCAAAAAAACAGGTTAAGATTCTTGATATGCTTGAACAACTACAAAGTGTTTCCGGTAGCACAATAATAATTATAAGTGAATCTTCCATACATACAATTAAAAGACAAAGCAAAAAGATATCTCTAAAAGTTCAAAACTTAGTTTCAATATTGAAATTTGCTGACTCTACAGTACTTTTATGTATACAGTACTTTTATGTACAGCATTTATTATTACTACATACTATGCTTACCGTGTTGTTTTATTTTATGTCTTTCTCCCCCATCAATCATTTATTTTGTGCATCTTAAAGTATTTTGTGTTGAATAAAACAGCTTTTTTTTTAAATAGTTACAGTAAAAGTTCAGTTCTTTATATGTAGAAAACTATAATGGATAGTTGAAAAATGCTTTAAAGCAGTTTGAGTGGTCTTTACAAATGCCTAAAAGAATTTTTTATGTTTCTAAAAAAATTGTATGCATACATTTTTCAACTACGTGAAATTTTGACTTACGCGAGGAATCTTGGAACGCATACGCGGGGAGTCTTGGAACACATTCCTCGCGTAAGTCAGGATTCAACTGTAAAGAGTTTCCCTGCATGTTAAACATAGCCAGATAATATCAAATTATCCTAATATGATGCGAGTTTCATTGCTGGTGATTTCATTGGTACTGGATCAGTGAATTGGCTATTATATATGAGAATGTCTAAATGCAGGAGTGAGTTGTACAAAATATTTTATAATTCTTGAAAAATATAGAGTTTGAATGAATGTTTTTTCTCTGACCATTAAAAAACTTGTACTTCTTTAAAAAGTTTCTTACTTGCAAAGTTAGCAGTCATCCTGCGATCACTCCTAGGATCATCCTGAATGCTGATTTGAATACATTTTTTTTTTAAATATGTGTGTGGCTGTTTTTAGCTTATGTTTGACGACCTCAAAGTCGCTGATGTTCACCAACCCTTGAAGATTGCTTTGTGATCTTATTTGGTACGCGAAAATTTATTTTGTGTTTTAGGAAGAACCAGATGAAAAAATGTGTAACTAATGAAACAAAATGAAAACCCTATTCCCGCTCCGTAAAAAACGAAATTTTTGTAACAAACTCATTGTAATTGGAACAAGATTAACGTCTCGCTCCCACCCCAAGAAAGAAAGAACTTGATGAAAATACACTCTGTCGCAAAAAAATATATGCACCCAGAAGAGATTGAGCTACACACACGAAACTTGGCAGGTATGTAGTGTATAAGGAGATAAGAAGATGATTAAAAATTCAGAATAAAAGATAATTTTATTAAGCAGTTACAGCATGCAAAAGGTTACAAATCAGTAAGTAGTAAAGCCACCTTTGGCAGCTATACAAGCCGAAACACGACGTGGCATTAAATCCATTAGGTCATTTATGACCCCCTGCGGAAAATCATGCCATAATCTTTGCAACTGTGTCGTTAATTCCCCTGTATCCCGGGATGGCTGCAGTTGCCTTCCCGGCACGTCCAGACACACTCTATTGGCGAAAGGTCTGGTGACTTGGCTGGTCATGGTAGTACGTCATATCCCTGAACACAATGTTGAGAGAGTCGCACAGTATGTGGACGAGCATTATCCTGCTGATAAATGGCACCTGGGTGACCTGATAGCATAGGCAGAACAATCGGCGTTAAAATGCTGTCCACGTATCTGCGAGCTGTCAAAGTGCCTTGGAGAACAACTAGAGGTGATCTTGTGTCCCAAGAAATTGCTTCCCACACTGTCACACCTTGTGAAATGGTTGTATGCCACTCGACAATAAATGCCGGATCGGAGCGCTGGCCGGTGCGCCTCCACACAAGTTTACGGTGATCAGCAGCACTGAAACTGAATCGGGATTCATCGCTGAAGATCACACGCCTCCAGTCTGTTACACTCCAAGCTGTCTGAGGTCAATAAAATCCAGTCGACACTGCCTGTGATGTGGGGTCAGTGTCAAGCGCTTTGACGGAAGTTGGCTCCTTAAGCCAACTTCGGCTCCAGCCAAGTCGTCTCCTAATGGTTTCCCTTGATACCAGCGGATGCCTGGAAGGAGGTAAGTGGCGTTGAATCGATGCTAGCAACATTGTCGATGTTGACGTGGCCGCTCTTCTGATTGCACTATCCTCGCGTTCATTTGCAATCCTGGGACGTCCTGACCCTCCACGACGGTAGACGACCCTTCCGTGATTCACTGTTGCCACCACCGTGCAACTACCATATCACTCCGACCGAGGTCGCGGCCGATACTCCTGTTTGACCAACCTGCTTCTCTGAGGCCTAATATACGGCTCCTATCCAACTCCGTCAGCTGTTCATACTGCCGCTGGTTACATCCTAGAGGCATCTTTAGTCACAATACAGTCTACCGAAGTCAACAGCTTCGATTGAATAGCCCTACGGCCCAAGTACTCATGCTTTTAAACTCTCCCACCTGTGGAACTCACATGCTCATAGCACACTAAGCCTTGTTTCATTGGCGCTGAAATTTTAATCATTTGCATGCCGGCTACCAAACTGCATTTGTACCGAGTTTCATGATTGTGGCTCTAATCCTTCTAGGTGCATATATTTTTTTGCAACAGAGTGTATATGCAACAAAAATATCATTTAACTGTTAAAATCCAAATTCTTAATGTATTGTATCATATAATTTTTTTCGAAGGTATAATTTTGCAAATTTTGTTTTATGAAGGTGAAAGAATAAATTTCAGCAGAAGAGAATTTGTACTCTTTTATGAGCTTCAAAAGCCTACGAAAGCCAAGATAAGGGTGAAAGTTCTGATAAATGATATACATGAGTGCAAATACTTTATTTAGGCATAAAAAGCAGCAAATTTGGTTTAAATTTATTATTTGTTCCAATCATATTGTCCACTTTTTGAATGCTTTGATTTCTGTAACCCCAATCAGAGTATGCCTGGGGGACAGAGCTGGATCAATGGGGGGGGGGGGGGGTCAAGCCATGGTTCTTGCTGCGGGCAGCAAAATCAAGTGGTGCTTCCAGGGGCGGATGGATCAACCAGCCCGCGGGCCGGTACACCCCCTAACCCCCTTTTCCGCACCCTTGCGGCTTTTTTCCCCCTCCATCTGTTTGCTTTTGTTTTTTTCTGCCCCCAAACATGCGCAACTGCCGCTGTTTTTTTTCTTGCACCCTCGAGCTTGTGCGTCTTTGGCTTTTTACACAAACCTGCATTTCCAAAGGGCTTTGGGACTCCAGGTTGATGCCCTTTTTGGGGAATCCAGACTGCCCCTGGGTGCTTCCCGCAGGGAAAAATAGGATTATTCTAAAACATTTCAGAAAATACATGAAATATTAAACTTTTAAAATATGGAACTAGACAAAAAAGGGAGTAATGCATAAGTTAATTAAACTGAAACTCACTAACAGGTAGGATAAAAATCGTATAGGTGGGATTTTATGATTTCTCCTGTATTTGGCTGACATTTGAAAATGATTAATCGAGTCATTTATTTCTAGAAACAGTGGCATAATTTCCAAAAGAAGTTGATTAAATGAGGCTCTTTATACAGGTGCTTTCGGTTTTAAAGAGTGGGATAAGTAAGCACTTTTAGTGGGAGTGAAGTGGAATGTGTGCACTGGCCACCCAAATAGTAAAGGTAGTCCCTATAGCAAATTGAATAATTAATTACTGAATTTTGATTGCTTCATCATTGATAAACTCCTGGCTCCTCGGGTAGGTACTGTGCTACTACCAATAGCAGTTTATATTAGGGGGAGGCACATTTAACAATTAAATGAATGAATCAACTTTTTCTTCTTGTGATAAAACCATACAACAATTTTGCCCTTACAAATATTCTAACTCACCCTTTTCTTAGAAATGGGGGGTGGGAGGATGAGATTAAATTTTGCTCACTTAGTATAACGTAATACTTAGTTCAGGTATTAGGAAAAGAGGGTCATTCTGTAAATATTTAGAATAACTTAGGTTGTAGCTGAATCAGGCTATGAATATTGAAATTGAGAATTTGCTGCTTACTAGCATAAAGGTATACTGCCTAGAAGGAGTAGTGTGCCGATCGAAGGGGAAAAAGTGAGGTCAGATCTGAGGAAAATCCAGATGGCGCTGCGCTCGAGGAGTACGTTATGCTCCTCAATCAAACTCGTTTTAAATCAGCGATTGCATGCTGATTTCGCAGTTTAAAAGCCCCGTTTTTCGGATTGAACTTATTTCTGTGCAAAAGACAAATTCTGTAATATGTGCTAATTGTTACATGGGTATTCATTTATTTTTTGAAGCATATAAAATTACCTTATGCTAATTTATCTTCAATGAAAATAGTAGACTATAAGGGACCATTCATTAAATACGTAAGGGTCCCGAGGGGGAGGGGGGTTGGAAAAGCTTCTATGTTCCTTTACTTGGATGGGGGGGGGGGGGGGTCAAACTCATTCTTACGTAATATTTTCCAAGTCGGTATTTCACATTAGAAATTGCGCGGTCAAGTGATTTGGCAGAGATTATGTTCCATTTGCGTCTGGAAGGTAAGAAACGTGTTAGGATAAGATGTTTTTTTATTTGTTTTACAAAGAATTTATAGTGTAAAATATAATAAAAGAGTCATTGTGTACGGCATGTTTTATTTGTAATTAATATTACATCAAAAAAAAAAGTCGAAAAAACATTCAGTTTAGATTCTAACTTTTCAGTAACTATTTCTTTACGCAAAAGGTTTAATTTAATAATGTGAATTTAATAACGATTCCAGTGATGTAACGATTCCAAGATTTGTTATTTTATCATTTTGAAAAACGAAATGGAATCTTACGTAAGAATGGGGGGGGGGGGTGAAAAATCTTACGTACCCTTACATGGGGGAGGGAGGTCCAAAATTGCCAAAATCACCCTTACGTAATTTATGAATGGCCCCTAAGTATTCAATATCTGCACGTCTCTTATTTCTCTACTAATAATAAAGCTGAAAGTCTCTCTGTCTGGATCTCTGTGACGCGCACAGCGCCTATAGCGTTCGGCTGATTTTCATGAAATTTAGTACAAAATTAGTTTGTAGCATGGGGGTGTGCACTTCAAAGCGATTTTTCGAAAATTCGATTTTGTTCTTTTTTTTATTTCAATTTTAAGAACAGTTTCCGAAGCAAAATTATCATAAGACTCAGGAGTCGCTCCTTTCTGCTTAAAACTCATGCTGGCTACATGAATGGGGCTTGAGTCTCCCAAGTGGCATTAAAAACAACAACAAACTGCTCCCTATGCCATCTTGATTGATAATACATTTGCCTTAAAATATAAGTATCAAATTTTCAGAGTCAATTGTGTAAAATTTTGTTTTGAAAACATCCTTGTCTTTGTGTCTATTTCAATAATGATCTTTTTATCGTCAATATTATTTTCCACATAATTTTCATTATGTACAAAAACTACAGTATTTGGAGATTTTTTAAATTTCATACAAACCCAATATTCGTTAGGCAAATTAATATGAACAATTTCATTTATAATGGATTTATACGTGGTTATTTCAGTTTCATCTGCGGAAAGATCAAGTTTTATTTTTCTCAAACAGGAAACATTTTTTTTTAACTGCATAATTCCTGACGGACCTTTTCTTTGGTAATTTTTTAGTAAAGAATGTTGGCAGATTTGGGAGAATTGTCGGAATTGCCTCATCTTTCAAAAAAGATGCCCCCGAGGAATCAAAACTTCCTCACCATTTATAATATGCTTAAAATGCTTTTCAATAAAATGTTGTTCGAAATGCAGAGCACAAATTGAGCAATATTTACCAAAAACTTTATCTAACCTGGGAATTAACGAATTCCATTTTAGTTTTTCTTCATCTGCTGGAGCTTTAAAAAGCGTAACGTTTTCCTTGAATGTTTTGTATCCACTTTTGCACCCTGGTACGAAACAAGATGAAGCTTTATTTCTTCTAATAATCAACTTTGATGACTCCATTAAAAGCTTTAAACGCTATTTCATGAAATATTCACGAAATAAAGGTAAAAAAGAGAAACACGGAACTAAATTGTCACAAAATCCCGCATCTACTAATGTAAACACCGCGAAATTGAACGTGCACCTCGACTGTACTGCGCTCTAGCGGTTTTCATACAATTTGTCTTCAAGAATCGTGGGGGAAAAAGCGCCGGTTGGCACACTACTCTTTCTAGGCACTATAATAAGGGGGTCATATATTGAGACCTTATTTTAACACAAACCTTCAACGACAATTGGGCGGTTGGCTTAGACCCATGTGATAGTGATGCAACCAAAGGGGGAGGCATGCCCCCTCCCCACACAGAAGGCTGAGTATAAAAATTTTTCAAAAACATCCCATATTGTTAAAGAAAAGAAAAGAACGTGCCTTGGGAAAACAAAGTTATTTTATTATGAAAAAATATAGAATGTTGGGGAAAAATCTAAATTTCTTTTAAAAAGATACTTAAAAATTTCTATAGTTGCAGATTATTCATCAGTTAATCGCATCCCGCATCTCCTATGTCTCTTATCCCTCTCCTCTTCCTCCTTTTTTTTTCTTTTCCCCAGATGACCAAAAAATCAAGTCTCCAAAATGCTGCGCTTCGAAAGCCCCTCCCCTAGCCCAAACCATTCAAGAGCATCTCAAATCTCATTTCCAGGGCTTCAATTTTGCAAAATCTCAGGGGAGAACTCAAACACCTCACCTTCTTACAACATCGAAAATTATTTGAAACTGCTATTTTTTTGAAAGTACTAATTTGAAAACTGCAAAGCCCCAAACGTTACCACATATGGTCTATAGAAGCGTTTTTAATACTTCAGAAAATTTCTGAACAAGGTCCTCGAATCTCCTTTCTCTAATAGCATCCAATTCGTTAAAATTAGATTTTTTAAAACAACGATTGATTTAGGTACTTAGCACGCAGTCCCCTTAAAATAGAGTGAGCTGATGCTCCGGTATAAAATCTAATATGTCTTAAACACTTGTCTTTTAGAACTTCTATTTCGAAATGTTTTTTGGGGAAAGCCTTAGAGCACCCCTTTCTCTAACATCATAAAAGTATGTCGTAAACTGCGTTTTGGAACTTCAATTTCGAAAAATTGGGGGAGGAGTGATCGATTTCACTCTAGTTTCTAAAGAAATCAATCAAAAATGGTCCCTAAGTCCCCTCCTTTACCCTAACGTCAATAAATATCGTCTAAGTAGGGTTTTTAAGACTTCAGTTTCTAAAAACTTCCTTGGAAGTCCTCACAAAAAATTTCTAACCATAACATCACCACAGGCACTCTAAACCTGCGTTTTTAGGACTACAATTTCAAAACTTTCTCCGGGGGAGTACCCCAGGACCCCCTATCAGATGAGCAAAATTTTAAATGTGCCCCCCCCCCTCTATATTTTTTTTTCTAGTTGCACTACTGTTATGTGAATTTGTTTTTTCAACAGTAAAAAAGATTTGGGTCCGAAAAGAATTTGCAGACATATACAACTGATTTTATTGCAGTATGTAATTGCTTCAAATGTGCCAAATCCTCCTGAACTTGTACTGATGAAAGAACCTGTTGCTCTTTCTGTGAGTGTAGTAGCAAAGATTTACAACCAACTTTTAACAAAACTTTTGAAATATCCTTTTAAGATTGTATTATATTTTAACTTATATACCATACTTTTTAACTTGAATTTGCACATGTTTCAACGCATTTAATATCTGCATTCATTTTTTACTATTCGTAAAGGAATTAGTGTTATACAAAAAATAAATAATAAAAAATTTATGAGTTAAAACGCATTGCAATTTACCTTAAAAACAAATTGCAACATCTGGCCAAATTTTCGATCAAATCGGCTAAGTATTAATATAAATATAAGCATTTACGAGAGCAGACTGCCGCCATCTTTGTCCACCCAAAGCTCAAAATACTTTCTAGGACACCTACTAAACTTTTTTGATAAAAAATTCACCCTGCTCAAACTTTCTACAAAAGTGTTGAACATTTATGAGAGCTACCGGCTGTCATCTTTGATAACGGCCGGTAGCATCATCTTTGCCGATACCGTCATCTTTGATGACGTCATAGCAGGAAATGTATCAGGTGGAGGATGTCCAACCAAGTCTAAAATACTTTCTATTACACCAATTAAACATTTTTGAAAAAAATCTCCCTACTCAAATTTTCCTACACGTGTGCTGTCAGATCCTAGATTAAAGGGCGAAAACTAGAACTCATTTTCGAAAAAAAGGGGAGAGGGTTTTAAATTGCAGTTTGTTTTACGGTATATCTCTATTTAAAAAAAAAAAAAATCATACATACATGCTTAGTATAAAGTGAATTTTTAATCAAACCCTTTTGCACTTTACAGTTTATTAAAAAATAAAATACAACTTGATAAAAAAATTTAAAGCAAGGTGGATGTGGGCGGGGGGGGGGCATTTTGAAGTTTCGCCCCACCTTGGAAACTTCCTATATCCGACACTGCCTGGGGGAATAATCTTAATAAGGCAGTTCATTTTAAAAAAATGGTCAAAACAAAGCACTCTCTCTCTTACTTGCTCGTTAATTATAGTCAAATGAGTATTGTTGAAATTTTATGTTTAATTTTTTAAGCTAAAATTCAGCATAAATTATCTTATTTCAGATTTATTTATTACATGATTTGATCAACATCTTATTTGTTGAACATAAGAGCATCAAATTAATCCTGTTCATTTTGCCCCTTCCCATGAGAGGGGAAATTAAAAAATAAATAAATAAATAAATAATGTTAGTGTCTGAGTCGGACGCTTCAAAATCCAGGAGTCAGAGTCGGCCCCTTTCTTTCCAAAGGTAAGGCACTTTTCCGTGGTATGCACGCTGAATACATCATCAACTTGCTTCACGTTTATTAAAAAATATATTTTGTTACTGAAGGATGGAGACTAAGCAATTTTTTCTACTCCATTAGTGCACCCAAGGAGGGAGCTAAGGGCCTTAAGTCCCCCCTCCCCCCAAGAGATCAGAAGCAATTCAGAAATGGCCATAACCCTCTTGACCACACCAAAGAAAAGGCTTAAAATTGCATTTTTGTGTCTTCAATTTTGGAATTTTTAGGAAATGGTTGATAATAACTCTTCTTAAAATACAGCTGTTGTAAAAATCTTTTCCCAAAAGAATTTTCTTTCTACAGAGGAGTCATCTTCTTTTTCTTTTCTTTTTTTAAAAATAATATTTGTTGCATATTTGATGGACTAATACTTCAGCATCTTGCATGAGCATATTACATTTTTCTGTAACAATGATATTTATGTTTTATTCTGTAGGTATTAAAAACCAATTTTAATCTGATAAATTTGAAATAAAAAATTTTTTCTTGAAAATTTATTTAAATTTTTTTCCAATAGAATTCTTGATTATCCTTTTTAATCAATTGCAAAAACAAAAATGAATATCATAGCGATTTCAACATTTATTGCGGAAATAAAGATACATATCAATCATGATTTGTTAAAAAAAAATCATTTACATCTTTCTTATGCTTTTGAATTCCTTCATTTTTATTCTATCAACCAATCATCAACTTTTGTCAATGCTGTTAAATCTACAAGAAACCATTTCAACTGAAGAATATAAAGCTTTTTGTAACGCTTTTCTCAAAACTTTATAAATTTAGGAAAAAATTTAAACATACGCCTACTCTCTAAATATCTGCAACAAAAAATTACTTTTAGCATGGTTAAATTCTTCAATAAAGGTTTTAAATCAGCATTAATAATACTGTTGAAACGTTTTAAATTCCTCAAAAATACCCTTAAAACAGCCAAATTTGAGAAATATTTTTCATACATCAAGCTATCTTTAAAAAAGTTTGTTCAAAACAAATCTTCCTGTTAGTTCGAGATTTATATCTTTCTTTCAATTTTCGTATAGGTACTTATGTTTTTATTATTTTTTCTTTTCTTTTTGAACCAATGAGGAAAAAAAGGGAATGATGCACCCTCTCCAACATTTTTTGAACAAGAAAGGTTTTTTCACTGGGGGGGGGGGGGAGATCAGACAGACCATTTGACACACATTTTTCCATCTCAATACCTTACTTCCGAAATTTTTATTTTGCAGTATTCATTAAGTTAGTTATTTATTTAACAGTTATCAGGGTTCATACCCTTTAGGGAGAAAAAAATTCAAGCACTTTTCAAGTACTTTTCAAGGCAAAAAAATTTTTTTTCAAGGCAATATCATAAATTTGTACTAAAAATATCGTATGCAGATTTTATTTAATGCAAACGTATAAATAATAGGTAATAGTATAAAAAAGTTAAGGAAAACAAAATTGCCAATTCTACAACAAGAGACTCTTTGACAAAAAAAAAAAAAAAAAAATAGATCAGTGTCAAAAGTTTTTTCTGCAAATGTCTGAAAAGCTCGATCACAAAGAGGAGCAGGTTCAATGAGGTTTAACTTTGCAATCTTCACATTCAAAGAAGCATATTTTATTGATTACGCAAGTTAATATTTATAAAAAATAATAATAAATAAATAAATAATAAAAAAAACTTTCATGAACGATTTTAACTTTTAACGGAAGAAACCAAAATACCTAAATTCAATGGAATAGTCAGAGAGGAGGTTTTGAAGTCAACCCCCCCTTTCCCCCACCCCAGGTTTCAACATTTAATTCCTATATTGATAGTGGTTTATACCAGGGTTGGGTTTTGGACTGTCCGAAACTGGTTTTGGACAGGACAGGTGGTTTTTACCGTCCAAAACTGTCTAAAACTGTTCAAAAGTGTCCGAAACTGTCTTAAACTGCCCAAAACTATGCTAAAGCTAAAGGGGTGAAATCTAATCAATTCATATTTACTACAATATTTGTAATGCATAAATATAGATATTAGTGAGGTTTAATTAATGAGTATTTGATAACATTTTTCTCCAAAATGATCATTAAAAAAATATTTGACTTGAAAAAAAATTGTCAATAACTCTATTGCAAAAACTTCCTTATGTAACAGTTGGTAGTGTTATGAAAGGGAATTCACAACACTACCAGGACAACTAATTTCAGTTCTATTTAAAACTCAAAGGAATGTTATTAAATGTGCAATATTTAGGTGCAAAAAATATTAGGTGCAATTAAGTTTTACATGATGTTTTAACAAAAATTATTTTTTAAATCATAGATTAAAGAACAAGAAATTGATAACTGAACACTTATATTTTAAGCTGTGCTATTCTTATTTAGTTCATATTTTTAATATATTACATTTATTGCACTACATTTTGAACACTTTCTTCTGAACACACATGCATAAATGTCAAAAAATTTGATTTATAGAACGAAAAAAAAAAAAAAAAAACTCATGCATACAAACTGAAATTTTTAATGAAGAATTTAATTTCTACCTAACTAGATTAAAATCTGCTGTATAAATAAGTTACGTATATATTTATATTCTTGAACATTCACATTGAATAAATGTATTAAATAGTCAAAAAAAGCATAATTTAACACATATTGTTCTGTTTTTGATATTTTCTCACAAAATATAGTTTCTCAAAAATAGTTCTGGACACTTTCGGACAGTTTTGGACACATGAGTTTTGAACAGGACGGTGAAAACCTCCACAACTGTGCTCTCATTTGCACACATGCATAAACATAAGGAAATTTGGTTACTATTATTAAAAAAAAACTCATGCATACAAATTGAAATTTGAATCAAGAATTCAACTTCTATGTAACTAGATTAAAATCAGCTGCAACATAAATTGAATGTTCACATTGAATAAATGTTCAATATAAAACATTACTTCGATACATTTTATTCTGTTTTTGATGTTTTCTCATAAAACACAATTTTTCTAAAAATATAGTTTTGGACACCAGGGTTTTGGACAGGACGGTAAAAACCAGGGTTTTTACTGAGGTTTTTACCGTAGTGTCCAAAACCTTGCCAACCCTGGTTTATACACATATATAAGGGCGGTTAGGATTAAAAACAACACCCAGAAGGAAATTTCCGGTAGCACTATTAAGTTCAAAAGTATTAGACATTCGATAATTATTTATAAGTATTCAAATTTTTAATCAATTATTCGTATGTATGTATTAGTTGTTCAGGCAATATAAGGCATTTCAACTGTTCTCAAGTAAATTTAAAACTGTTTCAAGTAAAGTTAAATTTAGGTATTTTTTTTAATTTAGAAAGAAAACATTTTATGAAAGTACCCTGTCCAGTCTCCGAACCCCAAAATTCGCAAAAGTTGCTTAAGAAGTGATAAATACTCTGAATGTAAACTTGAGCCTGCTTTTACTGAATAATTTGTAATAGTCAATAAATATACAAGTTCTGATTCACAGAGTCATATTTCCAAATTGAAAAGATTCATAAGAAGTTGACATACATTATGACAAAAGTAGTTTTATTTTGGGAACAAATGGATTATTATTGAAATTAGAATTTAAATTTAGAGAAGTGATATTATTCAGGTTTGATTGTGATTTCATAAAAAATCACCCGTAAGTTTTAAAGAGCTAATCGGGGGGAGATGATTTTTAAAACTAAGACCTCTATTCCTTAAATATACATGTGTACAACAATTATTTTTGATATACATACAATTCATTTCTTATGTTAAAATAACTTATGAAGTCAAAATATTGTACAGATAAATACCAGGCCCAGTGCCTGTTGATAACCAGTAACAGGTAATGGGCCTAGCTAGGCTGGTCAATTTATTAGACCACAATGAAGATTAAGGATCCTCCTTAAGTTATCTACCCCTTTGCTGATTACAACCTCTTATGGTAAGCTGTTCGAAATGCCCACAATCCAACAAAAGTAATAATTTTGAACATTGGGGTAATTTTAAGTTACAGGGGGTAAATTGGAAGTAGGGAGGTGAAAGCATAACAAACACTACCGGATTTCCAGTGAATAACCAAAATACAATCACTCTTGTTACATACCTTAATTATTTCAGCAGATATAAAGAAAATGACATACTTATAAATTCAACTTTATAAAATTGTATAATTCAACTTTATCTTTAAAATACAAACTTTTAAGTTAAAATGTTAGGTGCTCAATTGTTTAAATTCTTTTCAAAAAAAATCTCTAATAACCAAGAATTAGCTAATGATAAATTAAAAAAGTATGTATGTAATTAAACAAAACAAAAGCAATTAATTTTTTAGTTATTAAAAAAATAATGTAAAACAAGCTAAACTGATGTAGCACGTGTCAAAATAATTTCTAATTGACAAAAATATAAAAATATTTACAAGATGCAAAAGGGTTGAAACCTCAAACAAGGGAAGCAAATTTTCGCAAATTAAGTTCAATGTTGGCATGTTTCCCATAAATTCATTTATTTTATACTAAAATTAAACATAAAATATGATAATCTAAGGTAGCATATTTGAAAATAACATCTGATTTGCCAACATGTTTAAATATTTGCAAGATGCAAAAAGATTGAAATTTCAAACACGAGAATTAATTTTCCGCTAAGTCTGAGTAAGTTCTATGTTGGCTTTTTTTCCCATGAAATACATTTATTAATTTTTTACTAAAATTAAACATAAAATATGCTAATCTGAGGTAGCATATGCGAAAATAACGTTCGATTAGCCAAAATATTTAAATATTTGCAGGATGCAAAAAGATTGAAATTTCAAAAACCAGAGAAATTTTCCGCGAAATCCGAGTAAGTTCAATGTTGTCATGGTTTCCAAAATTATTCCTTTTTTAGACATCGAAATTAAACAAAAAATAAACTAATCTGAGGTACCATAGGTCAAAATAGCTTCCGATTGTAAAAAACATCAAAATATTTACAAGATGCAAAAGGATTGAAATCCCAAACACGGAAGCGATTTTTCGCGACGTTGCAAATCAAACGCATGTTCAGAAAATTGCATTAGTGAAATACTTTTTTAAAAGTTTTAAGCACAATCCGATTATTTTTGAAAGAGTTTAAGCACTAAGAAACTTTTTCAAGGTTTTAAAACTTTTTCAAGGTTTTCAAGCACTTGAAAATGAACTTTTTTTTTCAAGCACTTTTCAAGGTTTTTCAAGGGCGTACGAACCCTGGTTATTTCTTTTAAAGATTTTTTTTCCAACAGACTAAGCATATATTTGTTCCTTGTTAAAAATATTTGTGAAAAGTAGACTAAAAAGAAGCTAACAGCAAAATCTTATAAAATAATGCAAGCTTTACCAGGTTGGCAAAATTAGGTTGCAGTATTGGCAAGGTCTCACTTTTTTTGGCATTTTTTAAAGTTAATAAGAAAAACATAAAATATCACTGTTGATGTTTTTTTTAAAATGAATTCATGGGCAAATTTGTAAAAAAAAATACTGACTTTACGGACTAAATTTTGAAAAAAACTGACAAATACTGACCAAGATGAAGAATACTGACTTTTACTGACCAGTTTTATGCCCTGAAGTGTGATGTACACTAATAAACACAATATTTACCTACATCCAGACAGTGACGTAGCTAGGGAGGGGGCGGTCCGCCCCGGGCGGCAATTTCGCACTATTGATGCGAAAAAATTCAATGTAATTTCCCAATAAGGAAATCAGACTTTTCATCTGTTACTGGAAGCAAAAAAAAAAAAAAAAAAGAAAAAGAAGGGTCTTTGAATTGTAAAGTTTTTGTAGGACTATGATAATAAAATTACACTAATAAAAAACATATGTTTTTCTTCTGGACATCGCATTACTATTCTTTCTTTTTCTCTCCCTTCGTCTGAATATACAGACTGAGGGAAGCTGCAGTGTAAAATCAAAGGACCTAAGGGGTTTTTTTTTCACTCTAAAGGCTTACTGTAGGGAGGAAGCAATAAATTTCATAACCTTTCGTTATACGATGAATCTACCTCTTTATGTTCAGAAAGTTCCTTGGAAACCACCTTATTAAAAAAACACTTTTTTTTTTGATTAAAAAGCAAGAGTAAGATGAGAAAAGTCCAGACAGAATGAATTTTATGTGCACTTTATAAAAGCACTTATTCACAACTCAAATATTATTTGCTGTTAATATTGCTGTTTTATATCAACAATATTCCTTTAAACCATGAGTTTCAAATTAAGTCATTCATTATAATGAAAACCTTTTATTCAATAAAATGTCCAGGCAAAGCCTTTTACATTTGCGTCAAAAGTAACGATTCTGATGCACAACCTTTCCTTCTCATAAATTACAGTCAGGGCCGATCCTAGCAGGTGTGCAGAGTGTGCACCGCACAAGGGCGGCCAAAGCAAGGGGCGGCCGCAGGCCTTATCATATAGTTCTTTTAATCAATCAAAATTCCTCAAGAATTTCTCAAAAGATAACTCATAATAAGTCAAATAAATGTGCTGAATTTTAAATGTTCAATTATCAAAGTGCCGATTTCCTGACAGCATAGCATAGTTTAAGAAAAATAGATTGTTAGGGAACATTGTGTTGGTTCATTGTCCATTAATATCTACTCCTTACACACATGATTCATTTGGTTGCAAAATTTATGACGGAACCGGTAATCAGGCATGGATACATGGGAGGGGGCTGATGAGGGAAATGGCCTCCTCCTGAAGAAGAAAGGGTGCCTTCTAAAAGGAGCACTCAGGGCCCAGGGCGGCCACTAATGTTTACCCCCCCAAGCTTTTATAGACCTAAACAATTAAGACATTTTTTATATATTACATTTCAAAAAAGCTATACTGATTAGATACTCTAGCAAGCATTTCAAATAACAAATTTTGTTTTCAACAATCGCGGCTGCGTGGAGAGACTGGAAAATTGCGACTCCCCTGAGAGTCAAACATTTATTAATGAACTAAAATTTTGTAATTTTCCCCCTTTACAGCATTTTTTTCGAATTAAAATCACGAATGAACTGCCCGGTTTCAGATCAATGCTCTTGCCCCGGGTAGTAAATTTAAACTTGGCTCCAAAACGAAGATCTAAAAAGATACCATGACATCCTTGATGAGACTAAAGAAGGCTTAAAATGGCGTTTTTAGGACTTTAATTTCGGAAAGTTTTGCTGTTTGAACCACCGATCTTAAGGACCCAATTAACTCTCTGATTCACCCCTTCCAACTTAACTTAATCAAACATAGCCTGAAAATGTTGGCTTTAAAATCCAAAATGTGTTTTCAGAGGGCAGCCCTTCTTAATGTCATCAAAAATAGCTTAATGACATTTTTCGTATTTCTTTTTCGAAATTTTTGCGATTCGAAATCCATTCCCAAACATTACTACCAAAGATAGTCTCCATTAGCGTCTTTAGAGAGGCCCCTAATCCCATCACCTCAGTTTGAAATTGACTTCAGTTTCAAAAAACAGTTCGTGAGGGCACACTGAACCCCCGCCCGCTCTTTGATCCATCGTTATCAAACAATGCCTAAAATACGATTTTGGGACTTCAATTTCTAAAAAACTTTAGAGGAGAACTGCCTGGTTTGTGTAACTTTTCACGGTAGGGCATATACCCATCAATCGTCGAAGTGAGGTGGACAAAAGGTCTATAATTGTGTTTTTCAGATATTAATATCGAAAAATATCCGTAAGATTCGCCGAAGCTTCCCAGTTTTGTTAACGTCACCAAAGATAGCATAAAATTGCACTTTTAGAAATATCCGCTTGGGAGCCCCAAAACCCTCCCTTCCCAAAAATAGCCTAAAATGGATTTTAGTTCCGAAAAATATTTCGGTTCGGAATTTTTTTCACGTTTCCCCTATCGTTTTCAAATATAGCCAAAAATGGGTTTTTAAAACAATAGTGCCGAGAAATTACAGGAGGAAAGCCACCAAATCCCCTACCGTCACCAAAGACAGCCTAAATTTGCGTTTAAAACTTCAGTTTCGGAAAATTGTCGGGAAGAGCGCTGATCTTTCCTAAGCTACGGTCACAAAAAATAGCTTCAAATTTATTTCAATTTTGAAAGAATTTTAGAAGAGAACCAACATTACTTTTCCCCTGAAGTCCCGAAAAAATTCCTAAAATAGCGATATTTGATGTCAATTTCGAAAATTTCCCCACGCACCTTGAATATACCCGACTCTTTTCTCTTGCAACAAAACACAACCAAAGATTACTAAAACTATTTTTTGTACGCCAATTTCGATAATTTTCTGGGAGCAATCCCCCCTCCCCTGATTCCCCCTCCTTTGTCCTTTCTCTGATGTCACCGAAGACAGACCATAAAATGCGTTTTTACGACTAGTAAATTTTGGTATCTATTACTTTCTTCAAAGATATAAATTGTACCTAAGACGTTTCTTACTATGAAACTTTTCTTCCTTTTAAGTTCATCATTCTTGTTTTTTTTTTCTTTTTTAAATTAGAACTTGATATAGAAATTTGAAGAAATATTTATATGCACGTCAAAGATTAGTCAAAATATGCAAATTACTCTTGAGGGGCGGCACATTAGGTCTTTGCACACGGGCGGCCGACACCCTAGGATCGGCCCTGATTACAGTATTATTGAACGAATGCATAGGGCTTCTTTATCTTACCGTCCTCTATCAGTAAAGAAAAGAATTATCTAAATTTGGTAATATAGCAGTACTGGTTCTTAGAAAGTATTGCTCGTAACCTGGGCGGCAACTTCTGAATTAGTCAACATTAAGTGATTCGCTCATCCCTTTGAAAAACCAAAGAGACCCTAAAATTGCGTTTTTTAAAATTTCTAATTAGGAAAACTTCCATGACGAAGCCCCTACATTTACGCTCTTTCCAACTGTCACAAAGCTTCAAATGCATTTTCAAGACTTCGATTTAGAAAACTTTTCGGAGGAGAGCGCCACGAACTTGCCCTTTCTCTCTTAACTTGGCCAAACATAGGATAGAACAGTTTTTTTGAGGCTCCATTTTCAACCTCCCCCCCCCTCTTGGTCTAACGTTTCTAAAGATAGCTTTAAAATGTGCTTTCAGGCCGGCGAATTCTGACCCCTTCCCATATAATAAAAATGAAGACAGCTTAAAATTGTGTTGTTAAAGCCTCAATAAATGTCACATTTTTCGGGAAAAGCAACTGAACCTTCCTATCCATTAACGTCACCGAACAGCCTAAAAATGCAGTTTTAGGCCTTCAATCTCAAAACATTTCATTTCCGTTTAAAACTTCAGTATTAACAAATTGCTCAGAGCAGTCGAATTCTGACCGACCTGATCCTTCCTGTAACGTGATTAAAGATAGTGTAAAATGGGGGTTTAGCACATCAACTTCAAACTTTATAAACCCCATCTCATCCAATATCTTCAAAAATCGCATAAAGGTGGGTTTTTTGAACTTCAGTTTCAGAAAAATTCTAAGGAAGAGGCTACAAATGTCCACGCAGTCACCTAAAGTCACAAGCTGGCTCAAAATTTCGCTTTTAGAAATTTCGGAAAGAATTTCGCGAAGCCTTTTTTTCCCCCCTCAATGATGAAGAGATGAAAATGAACAACAAATTTTTTTTTCGAGAAAGATTTCAGGTGGGAAACCCCCGTCTGACCTCTCTCTCATAACGTTGTCTGTCAAACAACGGTTAAAATCGCGTTTTTGAGAAGTCATTTTCAAAATGTTTCCAGGGAAGCAGGAAGAGCCATCTGTTTTTCCAACATTTTTAGAAACATTCAGCCACTGCCTAACGCCCACCAAAGATAGCCTACAATTGCGTTTTTGAAACTTCAACATCGAAAAACTTCCAGAGAGCTCTCCGGAAGTTCCCTACTCTACTTAGTGTCATTAAAGATTGCCAAAAATTGATTTTTCTATGGAAAATATTACGGGAAGAAAATCCAGTTTGAATCCCTTACACCACTAAATATAGCCTACACATTTGTTTTTCTCACAGTCTAGTCAAAACACTTTAAGAACAGCTCCCCCGAACGTTCCCCAATCTCTTCGAAAATCCAAAGATATCCTAAATTGCATTTTGACTCAATTTCGGAAATTTTTTTTGAAAAATCCCGCTTCCCCCTAATGGCACCAAAGAAAGGCTAAAAATGATTTTTTTTTTTTCAAAATTAATCTAGAAGGAGCTCTAAGCTTCTTTTCTATTAGCATTAGTAAAATTTCAAATTTTGACTTAACTTTTGGAATTTTTCAGTGAGGTCCTGAACTCTTTTTTTTTTTCTGCAAGAAAAATATGAAGAAATAAAATAAATTCCCTTTCTTTTTAATTAAGTTCTTATTTTTACTTCAAGTACTTTTGACTCTATAATGTATTAGTTTTTTTTTTCAAAAGGGCGGCAAATTGAGGAACCGCCCCGGGCGGCAGAAAGTGTAGCTACGCCACTGCATCCAGATAACCCGCACACTGTTCGAAAGAGCATATATATTTAAAAAGCTTTCTTAAATTTCTCGTTCGACGTTGGTACGAACCGGAAGCAAAGCAACATAATATTTTGTTACGGTAAAAAAGTGCATGCTTTCAAATGGTCTTAACTTGTCCTTGAAAAAAAAATTAGAATTTTGTGTATGAACCATGGAATAGAAAATTGTTAAAACAGAAGCACATTATTGCACACATGAAAGTTTCCTATCCTTACCTGCAATTCTGTGACCAAAACAAAGCAAAAAGCTCTTTTCAAATATTCAAAATGTTTCAAAGTATTTAGCGTGTCTTGCTTCTATGCTTAGTGTAAAATAACAATAATGGAAAAACAATCATTGCAAAACAAATATTTCAAACCCTTTAATTGATATTCAATTTACAGAAACATACTGTAATGAATGATCATACAAAAATAATAATTCAACTTGAAACTGAGTTCAATCACAAAGCCATCATTAGGCATTTCGTATGCATAGCTTGAAAAATAAGGCATTTTCCCTTCAATAATCAAGCTATTTCTTTTTGATGCTATCAAAAACTTTGCTACAAAAAGGCCACATATTGCACACATTTTAAGAGCATGAATATTGTGGTTGCACATCACTTATAAATACCATTAGAAAACAAAATCTTGGCAGGCAGAATCTTGAATGTGGTGCTTGCAGTTTTTCCAGTATTTTTGCTTCAAGTTTGTATTCAAGTCAAGTGAATTGTATCAACAAACAATACCAAATTTTTGTCAAAAACTTCAGACAATTATATTCGAAGGGATAGCAGATATTAATGCATAGTAATTAAAAACATGGGTTCATCACAAAACTTAGCTTGCTGTTCTTTTTTTATACCATACTCTTATGCCTCTCGGGCAGTGGGCATCATTAGTAAGATTCCTTAAACTGTCCAGTTTTAGTAGTAAAATTTGTCAGGGGCATGACTAAAAAAAGTAGGAATGAATGTCAATTTAAATGAGGCACTCATCGTTGATCTTTGAATTATTATACAAAAGGTAGTGACTGTGAGTATTAGTAGAAGATGAAGCCCGAAAAGTTTGAATTAGGAATGTTTTCGAGTCGGTTTCCTACTTATTGCCTCCTGCTTGATTGACTGTTAATATGCTATACAGCAAGTCCAGAGAGAATCATGCTTGGCTGTCTTCATTTGGCGAATCATCAGCCAGAGACATGGTGGGACTACCATCATCCCCCATTCCAACTGTTATTGACCCTCTTTTCGAACTCAAAGATCCCAGTCTCGAAGATATTGAGGATGAAGATCCACCAGATCCACTGCCACCTCGCCTGAAAGAAAAATTATTACCATCATAATTATCAGCACTACAGTGGTGGACAAAATTATAGACTCAATTTTTTTTTATTTTGTTTCAATTACAACATGACTCAGTTTAAATTATTTTCATTGAAGTAAAGATGAATAGTTGAAGAAATAGTTCTAAAATTTGTACATTTTATCAGTTAAATTAAAAAATTCATAAAATTAGAAAATTTGCAAATTTAATATTTTATCATTACGTGAAACCTGGACAAAAGTATAAACTCAAAGGTAAAAAATCCAGGATTACGAGAAAGTTTCGTTCGAAAATGTAAATTTAACGCCATAGAATGAATAAATGTTGCCATCAGTGTTTGCTAAAAGTTTTGTTTTTGGAAATTTATGAGAAACATAGAAGTGCACCGCTGGACAAAATTATAGACTCTTTTTTTTTTTTTCATTTTTTCAATCATAATTTAACTCAGTTAAAAAATTTTTTGTTCCAGTAAAGATAAATAACTCTCTCAGCATGGTAAAGCAGGATTGGCATTTCTTAATGGAAGATAGAACGCTGAAGATTACCAATTAATACTGGAAGATTGTCTCTTACCTTTTGCTCATCTGATTCCTGGAGGTAACTGGTTATTTCAGCAAGATAACGCGAGTGTACACACAGCGAAAAGTACAAAAGAATGGTTCAAGCGCTGGGGTATCAAAGTTATCAAATGGCCAGCTCGTAGTCTGGATCTTAATCCAATTGAAAATCTTTGGGGGACTACGGTTCGCAAAGTTTATCATGATCGGCAACAGTACCAAACCACAGAGGAATTAAAAAGCGCAATACTTTCAGCATAGAACCATATGCCACTGCAGCTGTCGGAAACTCTTGTGAAATCTACATGCCCAGCCGCATATTCGAGGTAATTCAGAAAACTGGGGGTCCAACTTGTTTTTAAAAGTTTGTAGTTTACACTAATGGCTAGATTTAATGCAGTGTTAATTTTTAAAACATTTCAAATAATGATTTTTTTTTTTTTTTTAAATATCTATGTTAATAGTAAAATTACATTTTCCTAAATCTATGCTTTTGTTTTACTGAAGTAAGTGCAAATGTAACTTAATTAAACTCAAAAAAAAAATTAAAATTTTGTCAGCTTATAATTGTGTTTATGCAGTATTGTAAGTTTGTAATTCAGCATTGGTTCATTTTTGGTTATTAAATGATTAAGTATTTGAATAAAATTCTACCAAACTTCAGAGTTTCTTACTTTTGAGTTGATACTTTTGTCCAGGTTTCATGTGTTCTTAAGGTATTAAAGTTGAGAATTTTTTTTAATTAAATTATTTATTTTATATTTTTTATGAGGTATACTGAACTTAGGACTATTTAGTCAGTTATTTATTTTTACTGGAACAAAAAGTTTTTAATTTTGTCCAGCGGTGCATTTATATGTTTCTCATTAATTTCCAAAAACGAAACTTTTAGCAATCACTGATGGCAACATTTATTCATTCTATGGCGTTAAATTAACATTTTGGAACGAAACTTTCTCATAATCCTGGATTTTTTACCTCTGAGTTTATACTTTTGTCCAGTTTTCACGTAATGATAAAATTTGCAAATTTTATAATTTTATGAATTTTTTAATTTAATTGATAAGATGTACTAATTTTAGAATTATTTCTTCAACTATTCATCTTTACTTCAATGAAAATAATTAAAACTGAGTCATGTTGTAATTGAAACAAAAGAAAAAAAAATTGAGTCTATAATTTTGTCCACCACTGTATAAAATCAGTCCTGAATTAGGTGTTGCAAGCAGGTCGCTGAAAGACATTTTTAAATGTGGAGCAGAAACATTCCCCGACTCCCATTCCACCTTTTTCCTGCAGTTAGAAGTAATTAAAGGGGGAAGCCCAATCTTATTTTTCTGAGTTTTGGAGAAATGAACTTTTTTGCAGCAGTTTATATCATACAATTCATCAAATTGTACACATTTATGCTAATTGTAAATTACTGCTAAGGCCAACTAAAAACTCAAGATGGCCAGCCACATGTTCTTCATATTTTCAGCACGTATAAGGAAAAAATATATCTTTTCTGGTTATGTGACTACAAATGCACAAGGGAGATTTCAGTTTATTTTACGTTTAGATAGGTAATTCAAAACCAATTTGAGTTTTAAAATATTCACTAAAAGACAAGTTGTTACTTTTTCATTTTTATACACTAAAGTTCATGAGAAAACTCAACAAAAAACTTAAAACCCTGCAAAATACCTAACAAAAGTAACATTTGCAAAAAATTTAAACTTACTTTAAAATCACTATTTTAAATTGTATGAAAGTAAGAATGACACAGTTATTAGTGATTGTTTAGTTCTTAAAATCTGCAAAGTCATCATTCTTTTTTTCTTTTTACATTAATGTTTGTTTTCTTTGAGGAACCTCTTGATCAAAGAACACAAAAAAATATCACAGCTTTACTCAAATTTACAAAAAGATTTTTTGCATCTTTTAAAATCAGAATACAAACATCTAAATAAGATATTTACAATAATGAATGAAACGTAAGTTAGCTAATGAGGTTTTCTTTAAAAAAATTGTTATTCTAAAATGCCCTCCAGCAATAATAAACAAAGGCAACAAAACAATATCTATTTCGCCTTTAAGAATTGAATCTTAAACAAAAATACTAAGTTTTGACACTTTGATTAAGCAAATAGTGATGAATTGCAGAATCTCTGTCAAAGTTCCAGGGAACTTAAATGCAGGGGCACTAGGATGATCTAAGGACAATTATTTAAAAAAAGTTACATTTTTGGTGGCTGGAAAAATACTATGACTATATAATGCCAATACTGGGAGATGATAATAAATGATCAGTAATAAAATAGTAGGTTTTTTTTTTTATTTACTCATTGATTACAATTAATCTATTTAAGCTATTGACACTGGACTACCACACACATTAACATGTTAAGGATTTTTTTCCTAATAAAGTTATTATGTTATAATACTTCTCATAAAATATTTTTGGAAGCAAATTGGTTATTAAGCAGGAAAAATTATTGAAATTTTTAACAAATTCTTCAATTTTTATGTTTTTTGTGATGCTTATGAACTCATGACCAATATTTACATCATTTTTTAGAGGGAAAAATACACAGTCAAAACTGATAGGTATTATGTTTCTGACTAGTATCATGATTAACATCTGGTGATTTAACTTCATTTTGTATTTTCCTGTTGTTTTTAATGTATCTAATCATTTTGGTAAGAGTCCTGAAATTAATTACACATAATAATTTTCACACAAGAATTTGCAATATTCGATGAATAAAATTCCTGGTACAGTGAAACCTCCGAATAGCGGACAGTCAAAGGACTAGAAGTTTTGTCCGTTATTGGGAGGTGTCCGCTATTAGGAGGAACTACTTAATTTACCTTTTTCAAAATGAGCTGTTGTTCCCTTTGTAGAACACAATCGGAACAATTACGAAAGGTTTACTACATTTTACGTCAAGTGTAATTAATCTGTTTTTTCTTAATAAAGGTATACTGACAGCACACATTTGTCTAAAAAAGCATTTAATCAATTAAAGTAATTAGTTAAGACAGTTTGACATCTCTTTTTTTGCATTACCAACGGCGGCGATTCGGCGGAGCAACCCCTCTTTCCCCCACACACTTTTTATGGCTAATTTATTTATTTTATCTCGAGTACAGTTCCCGCCGCTTATTAAAATCACATTCGTTCTGAGGACACTTGATTTTATAAAACGGCTGATTTTATAAACCGGCATATCAACTCTCACTTAAAAAAACGAAAGGTTTTGAAATTTAAATACAACTCTAAAAAACGAAGTGAATTATTTCATTTATTTTTGTTTGAAGTGTTCCAAAATACAGTTGACATTTCAAAATAACATGAGGTACATATTTCTTTTTATTTGCACAAGGGTTTTAATTAAACAACTATGCAGCAATACTTTATCATAATGGAGAAGTTAAGATTCAATATAGTTTGAAAAAATGTTTAAAACGTTTTGTAACTTTCAACGTTATATTTTCCTCTTTGATCTATAGTGCATCGGTAAACATCAAACACTTTTTTCACGTCTATTAGAAAGGGCAAGTTTGGCACTGAGATTTCGTCACCTTCTGAAATTCGTTCATTTCTTAGTGCTTCTTTATCAAAATTTTACGTTTGATATCTAAAAGTTTGATTTTATAAAACGGCGATAGTGATTTTATTAAAGATGGTTTTAGCATGTTTTGATATTGCAAAGATTCTGTTCTTCCAGTTTTGATTTTAAAAAGCGGCTGATTTTATAATCCAGTGATTTTATTAGTGGCGGGTACTGTATCACTATTGCATGATTGGCAGTTGGCAATATGACCTTGAATATGGGCAAATCTTTTTCATGTCTAAAAATTAAACAACCCAACGAAACCACGGCACCATAAAGCCGACTATACTACCGGCGCCGGTCAGCTCAATTGCATCTCCCGAGAGCCCCAGTTAGAAAAAGCGCCCAGTTTCCTCTTTTTTATCTTAACTTTTGAACAGTTATTGTGTACAAAATTCATTAAAATCTTAAGAAAAACGTACGTTAATTGTTAGACTGACATCAGTTTTCAGTTATCTGCTTCAATACTCTCAAAACTAGCCATTACAAAATTATGACTTTTTTCTCTTTTTCATTTTTTTGCTGCCCGCAAAAAGTACCATGCCTTTTAGTTCTTTTTTTTCTGCCCCCAACTTTTAAACCCCAATCGCTGCGTCTGCCCATTACCACCCTTTTAATTCCAAGAAACAGTGATAAGGAAATGACGGGGGGGGGGGAATATCAGCTGTGGAGGATGAAAAACTTTGAAAGGCAAGCAGTTATTAAGATATTCTGTGAAAAGAAAAAAAAAACGGAAGTGCTACGATCGCAAGGAAACTTTTTTGTGAAATAACTGTCCGTTATTCGGAGTGTCCGTTATTCAGAGTGAATTACATGGAATGGCCTATATTGAGGGACTGGGACTTGCAAAAATGTCCGTTAATTAGAGGTGTCCGTTATTCGGGAGTGTCCGTTAAGGGAGGTTTCACTGTATATGATTTCTCTGGCACTGAAAGGACCAGTGCCATAGTATGTAGCATCAAAGTTTGAAATATGGCAGAAGTTATGAGCAAATAAAACCAGGGGGAAGAACAAAAAAGAAGGGGAACAGACCAATCATAACACATGAATTACAGCTTTGGGCCAAGGCATAAAATGCACCCGAGACTTATGAGATTGAACTTTTTCCAAAGAAATTGATGAACCATATCATCTAGAATCCAAGCAACTCTGCAGTCTACTAACTTGCAACATAGAAGAATTATTTTAAAAGTTCCTCCTTAGCTGCAGCAGAAACCATTTTCAAGAACTCTATTAGTTTTGTTTGGTGACAACATACTGACTGCAAGGTGGTGCCTTACATTCATCTTGTAATGAAGTAACTGAATGTCTTTAAGTGAAGTTTATGGTAAGATAATCAAACAAATATAAATCCCTATTTAAAAGAAAAACACCTTGTATTTGGAGTGTCATCAATGATATTTTCAGGAATAAAAACAGCCCAAAGTCAAAAAAGAGGAAAAATTACAAGACTTAAAATTTGAATATGTATATATTTTTTTACATTATGCGAAATTATATTGATACTATACTGTCTTTTAAATATTAATAGATAATTTTTCTTTTTTTTACTAGTAGAAATGCTAACAAATGAATAAATAAAATAAGCTTGCATTTATTTAAGATTTTAACAGATATATCAATTCCATTTACCACTTTCAATTTCCCATAGCCCACAAATCAGATCAAAATTAAAACTTTATAATGTGACATCTAATGCTATAAAACCTAATGACATATAATTAAACACTTAATACAAGCTGAATCATTGGACACCATAATTACACAAAATGACAATATCAGTGTGGCTAACCTTGGAGAAACAATTTGAAAAGCATCTTAAAATTTTGTGGAGCAGCTGTGTATATTCTAAAAAAATCATTAAAAAAAAACTAAACCCAATATAAAACTTTTTGAGCTTTGATGTTCATTTTAAGCACTAGCATAAAAATGATTACTTTTAAATTGATAAAAAAGTTTCAAACACTATGTCATGATTTGAGAATAAAAGCATCTTTAATTTCCTATATTTGCATGTCTGTTATAATAAAATAGCACAGTATAATTAAAACAAATTTGATTTTTTAAAGATCTTCAAGAGCTATATCTTTGGTAAGTCTGATAAGCATTAAAACTAGATTTGAAGAATGATGTTGGCTTAAATTAACTCGGATGGAATAGGATAAGCATTTTTGAATGGGCGTGACAGTCTTCATAAAATAAATAAAGTATAAGAAGGGTTGAAAATATTAGTCTGCAAAAAAGTATTAATGTCTAAGCAGTAGAATGGCATAGCAAATAAAAATGAGAGTGTGTTACAGAAGCGGATGCAATCGGATTTCAAATGCTACATCTAACGACTGCACCCACCTCACTCTTCAGAATTTCCCCCTCCACCAACAGCAAAAAGTTCCTTACTTCTTTCTACTCAAGAAAGAACGCGTACCTCAGCAAGAATCCTAAGGAGAAGGGAGGTGAGGGGCTATTTGCGCGATCGCTAGAAAGTGGCTGTGAAATGGGCGTGGCAAAATAATGAGCCTACAAGTCTTCAGCGAAAAATAAAATACATATAAGAAGGGTTGAAAATAATAGTCTACAAAAAGTTATAAAAGTTTCAGTAATAGTATGGCATAACAGACAAAAATGAGTGAGTGTTATGGAAGCAGATGCAATCTAATTTCGAAATGCATAAATGCTGACACTTTAAACATCCTGGGGGGTTGAACGCGATCACTTGAAAATGCTCGGCGGCCGGGAAATGAAAAAAATACAAAAAGCGGAAAATCGCGGGTCCGTGGAAAATTTTCTCTCTTGTATTTTTGAGTTGCAGGCAATCCACATAAAAATGTTGTACACTTCTTTTCTAAAATTGCCGCAAAAAATATATATTATTTCAAACATATAGAAGAATGCAGTCTTTTAAAGAAAAAAAAAATCTTCTCCAAAAAGGTAAGATACTGCACAAAAAACAAGCAACAGAAATTCAAAGGATATCAGCTTTACTGGATTTATTTCCTTCTTTGAGCACATATAACATAGGCGGTAGCCAGTAGCATTACATTAATGAGCATTTCTTTAATAATGTCTCTGAATTCATTTTAAAATCAGTCTTTCAGAGCTGAAACAAATTACAATTGCTTGCGTAAAGGAGCAAAGTCAAGCTCTCAGACTTACTTACAAAGGCCTTGCACAAAAGCTTGACTTGAACATAAAGAGTATTGCTGGTAGAAATCATATGTGGCCGTAGTATCATTATTGGCACTGGGTACTGAAGTGCCTGTGTTGTAATTGGTCTTAGTTTATCACAGAAAACCACATATAAAAGAGAAATGGAAGGAATCATGAACTTTCGTGAAGAGCTCCTTCAGTCGAAGCGAAGAAACAATGAGGGAAGAGAAAAGGGATAATTGGCAGCTCTATGATGAAGTGCCCATAAAATTAAACATGTGTCACAGAATTGCCGAAATTCTGGTAGAGCCTTGCTTAAAACTGCCAGAATTCTAAGGTTTTGCCATAGCACTTACACCCTACTTTCATAACAATGAAGTATTTTCCTTTACTGGTAATAATAATCTTATTGAGGAGAAATTAATAATATAAAACTTTTTAAGATTTACAATTTAATGCTTAGTTAGGCAAAATGAGTGGTGTATCCTAATAGAAGAGCATCAAGGTAGAAATTGCTCACTAAATTTACTTTTATGCAATCCTGTAGATTAAAAAAGTGAAATATTTCCCTCAGGAATTTGATTCATTGCTTTTAGATAAAATAGCTGTGTCACATACTGTTAAAAAATGATTAACACAGATAAAATTTCTTTTGAATGTATGGCTCATCTTTTAAATTTAGTAAATTTTCTGTGTTGTTTTAACAAAAGCAACAGGTCTGCACCATTTTCCTTCAAAATTTCCAAAATCTAGGGTAGTTATAAATGGGAAACAGAACATAATAAGTTGAAAAGTGAAAAGGACTTTTTATTTACCTCATTTTATTTTTTAAATTAGTAACTTCCCGTTGTAAACCTTCACAGTTTTCATGTAGGTCTTCTAACTCTCTTTGTACTTTTCTCTTTGCTGCTTTCTCCCTAGAGCACTCTTCCTCTGATTCATCTAATTGTCGTTTCAGATTTTTCATTCGGTTATTGGCTTTTTCAAGCTGTAATGTAAGATAAGTACATGAAAGAATTATATTCATAGTCCAGAATATTATCAATAAAAACGCGAAGTTCGAGTAAATGTAATGTTACTATGGTTTCAAAAATAAGAAAGTTTATTATCTATTAAAGTTAAACATAAAATAAGCTAATCTAAGGTGGTGTATGTCAAAATAACTTCCAATTGCCAAAAATATAAAAATATTAACAAGATGCAGAAAGATTGAAATCTCAAACACAGCAAGCAAGTTTCGGCGGAAGTCCGAGTAAATTTGAAGTTGCCATGGTTCCGAAAAAAAAGTTATCAATTGAAATTAAACATGAAACAAGCTAATCGAAGGTAGCATATATCAAAATAACTTTCAATTTGCAAAAATATCAAAACACTAACAAGATGCAGAAAGATTGCAATCTCAAACAAGGCAAGCAATTTCGGCCCTAGAGAAATTTCGGTAGCAGCCTGTTTCGATTTGACGTCATAACTCCTCCCCCAAACCTCTTCATTTGTTAGATTTCCATGCTGCAGCGGTTGAAGGAGGAGTAAGAACGTCAATCTGAAGCGAAATAATACCAGAAAGTCAGGTTTAAAACAGGGTTGGGTTTTGGACTGTCCAAAACTAGTTTAGGACAGGACAGGTGGTTTTTACCGTCCAAATCTGTCTAAAACTGTCCAAAAGTGTCCGAAACTGTGTTAAACCGTCCAAAACTATGATAAAGTTAAAGGGGTGTAATCTAATCAAGTCGTATTGACTGCAGTATTCATAATGAATAAATATAGACATAACCAAGGTTTAATTAATGAGTTTATATAATATTTTTTTCTAAAATGTCATTTTAAAAATATTTTACTTGAAAAAATTGGCAATAAAACTACTGCATAAAATCTTCCTTATGTAACAGTTGGTAGAGTTATGAGAGGAAATTCAAAACACTACCAAGACAACTAATTTCAGTTCCATTTATAATTGAAAGGAATGTTATTAAATGTGTGCAATATTTAGGTGAGAAAAAAAAGCTTAATTTTTAAAATGATTTTTGCAAATAAGTTTTATATGATGTTTTAACGAAAATTATTTTTTAAATCATAGATTAAAGAACAAGAAATTGATGATTAAACACTTATATTGTAAAACTTGTGTTATTCTCTTTTTTAGATCATATGTTTTCAATAAATTCTGAAACAAAAAATTGTAACTTATTGCATTTAAGTCAATTATTGCATTGTGTTTTGAACACTTTCTTTTGCACACGTTCATAAATGTCGAAAAATTTGGTTTATGAAAGAAAAAAAAAACTCCTGCACACAAATTGAAATTTTTAATGGAGAATTTAATTTCTACATAATTAGATTAAAATCAGCTGCATAAATAAACTACATATATATTTATACTTGAATGTTCACATTGAATAAATACATTAAATAGTCAAAAAAAAATTTTTTTTTGCACATTTTGTTCTGTTTTCAATATTTTCTCACAAAATATAGTTTCTCAAGAAATAGCTTTGGACACTTTCGGACACAAGGGCTTTGAACAGGATGATAAAAAACTTGCCAGCCCTGCTTTAATTTGCACACATGCATAAAACATAGGGAAATTTGGTTGCTATTATCAAAAAAAAAAAAAAAAAAACTAATGCGAAGAAATTGAAATTTTGATCAAGAATCTTCTATGTAACTAGATTCAAATCAGCTGCATAAATTAATTGAATGTTCTACATTGAATAAATGTTCAAAATAAAAAAATACTTCAATACATTTTATTCTGTTTTTGATGCTTCCTCACATAATGAAATTTTTCTAAAAAATATAGTTTTGGACAGTTTTGGACACAAGGGTTTTGGACAAGATGGTAAAAACCAGGGTTTTTACCCTGGTTTTTACCGTAGTGTCCAAAACCTTGCCAACCCTGGTTTAAAAGAAAAAAGGCGCCACGGCATGGGTGCAAGACCTTCTGTCTCAGGACGGATTTCCGTCTTGACAAAATTTCCGAGACGGAGGTCGGGACGGAAAGAAATTCAATGACTTTCTTTTAATTTTTAATGAAAAAAGAAAAATTGAGTGTTTGAAAAATATGCTTTAATATTACTGGACCGTTCCATAACCACGAATTTACATCGACATTCTCTCGGCTTTCCGCCATGTGCTTGTTTTGTTTGCAACGTGCTTTTGGAGGAGTGGCTTTTCGGCTCGCGCTGTTTGACTTTTTTTTTAGGTATAGCTTTGTTATTTCCAACTCACTGCATTGCAGGCCGAGGAGTTGCTCGCTATTCTCCTTGATTTTTCGAAGCAATCGGCTCTAATTGAAAATTTAGCCTTTTCTCATGCTATTTTCGATCATTCTTTCGTTTTTTTTCATTTGTGTTTTTTTTTTTTTTGCAAACTTTACACGCATAAATGAAAATTAGGTACACTCTTAAAATGTCTTAAGAGTTGAATCTGCATCACCGTTTGAGAGTGATTGCTGACAAGATGAAATATTTTCGCCTCAGCAAAGGGCGTCCACATACCAGGTAAAACAGAAACTATCAAGGATTTTGAAGATTTTAATGAAAATGGGAATTTTGGAAATAATCGGGGGGGGGGGGGGATTTCAAGCTGGTTGGAAACACCGATGGGGAACCGTTCCTGCATTTTTGACAAAGACTTGAGGTATCACTAAATTCTAATGTCATTGAATCGAACACTTGCTAGAATGGAAATATGGGTGTGGGGGGGGGGGGAGAGAAAGGAAAGGAGAAAAATAACGGCAGCGCACGAGTTTGCGAAAAAACGCTGCTCTTGCAAAGAGGGTAATCTGTGCGCAAATTAACCCACGATACTGAGGTCTTAAAACAATGATATCTTGGACAATCTAAGGAGGGGGGGGGGGGGGTTTACAGTATAAAATATCGAAAAACGGAATTGAAAATATTTTTGAAGCTAGGAGTGGTTCGATATTTCTCCACTGCAAACTCTTAAAAATTTAAAAGTCAAAAAGTTTTAGGCTGCCTCTAATGATGTAAATGTGAGTTTTAAAAAAGAATCGAAGACTGGAGTCTTAAAAACACTAATTTAGGCAATCTTTGGTGAATTTATGAGAGATGGTTTTGGTGTTCTAACATGAAAATGTTTTGTAGCTGATGTATTAAAAACTATTTGAGGCTATACTTAAATGACTTAAGTTAAAGGGCATTTGCGACCCTCTCCCGAAAAGTGTTTGTAATTGAAGTCTTAAATCTTTTAGGCTGTCTTTGGCAATGTCAAGAGGGAGGGAGGGGGCTCTCTTTAGGCGAAATTCCGAAACTGGAGTCTTAAAAGCGCAACTTTGGACCGTCTTGGGGTTAGGGGTTCTCCTTTCCCAAAAAATATTCAAAGCTGAAGCATTCAGAACTCAGCTTTAGGTAATCTTTGGAAGACTTAAGAAGAGGGAATTCGAAGGCTTTCTCTCAATACGTTTTAGAATTTAAATTCTTAAATCTTCGGTGATGAAAAGGGGAAACCGCAAATTTAAGTAAAATTTAGTGAACTTAGAGGAAAGAGTTCGGGGGGGGGAGGGGGGTCTCTCTCCCTGAAGTATTGAAATGCTATTTTGGCTATTTTTGAGTGAGTTAAGAGTTAGGGAATTCAGGGGTCTTTCATCTCGAAACATTTTCGAAATTGAAGTCTTAAAATTTTGGGTTGTCTTTGACGATGTGTGGAAGGGAGGTGCTCTCTCAATAGAAAAATAAATCTTAAACAAAAACTTACACTGCGTTTAGTAAACACAATGAAAGGGAGGCGGGGTATTCCGCACCCCCAGCCCGAAATATTTTAGTTTCTGAAATTTTAAGAGCTTTGTTTTGGGCTATCTTTGGATGACTTAAGGGGGAAGAGTGTAGGAAGATTTTTTCAAAATTAAAGTATTAAAATTTTTAGGCTATCATAAGTCATGTTTATAGGTAAGAGGGGTACTATTCCTACAAAACAATTTAGAAACTGAAGCCTTAAAAATTGAAATTTTTGACATTTGTGGTGAACTCAGAGGAAGGGGTTCGGGAGTTCTCCGAAAATTCTTTGATGCTGAAATATTTAAAGCGCCACTTTTGGCTATATTTGAGTGCCTTAAGAGGGATGTGATTCGGGAACCCTGCCTGGAGTTAGGATTCAGTTCCTCTATTTTTTTTTTAATTAATGAATGTTGGAAAGGTACCCTGTTTAAAAAATATATTTACTTCACTGAAGCGATTTTTTATTGCTAATTTCACCACCTGCTATCTTATAAAAGAATTCTTTTTCAAATGAAGACTGTGGGGGAATGGTGACAGTTCATTATCATTAGTCGGCCTTCCCCTTCCCCCACCTTTCCTTCTTTTCTAGTTTGTTGGCGCTACCTTGGGTAGACTTTTGAATCAGAACTGATTTATGTTGCAAAAGTGAAAATCTTATGTCCTAAGCAATTTTATTGCTACAACAAAAATGTTTAGGATCGGCAAAAAACTAATGGTGGTGTGCTGCAAACGCTTTTACCCCTTACATTATCCAACATCGTCTAAAATTGCGTTTTTGAAACTTCAATTTCGAAATATTGCCGAAGGAGGGTTCCTGAACTCCAACCCTTCAATAGTGCATTCAAAAAGCGTATAAACGTTATGAAATTTAAATTACAATTTCGTTTTTAAATCTTCGATTTTGGGAAAGCCCATAGCGTCCCCCCCCCCCTCTTTCTTTAATATTTTTTGAAGGTTGCCCAATATTGTGATTTTGGGACTATCAGTTTGAAATAATTGATGTAAGAGTCCCTGAACTCCTCCTTTCCCTGAACTTTACCAAAATGGCCTACCACAGCGTTTTTTGGACTTCAATTTGGAAAAATTTCTGGGAGAGAGCTCCCAGACCCCCCCCCCCCCCTTATTGCCGGATATTAGATTTTTTGGACTTATGATGTCAAAACACTTAAATATTACAATTTTAAGGCTTAAAATTTAAATTAAACAGATTGCAAATCTGACATTGTTAAAATCTGCAACATTTATACATACAAATTTTTCCTTAAGCCCGCATGCGGGCGGTGGGGGGGGGGGGAGGCTGAAAATATTTCCCGTCTTGAACACATCACCAAACTTGCACCCATGCGCCGCGGCCACGTGTTTGGGCGTCACAAACATCAGCACACAGTAACTTTTAACCTTATGAAAAATTTGAAAATCTGATTTTTAAGTAAAAACAATAGGGTCACCTGGGGTAAAATGGGTATAAAAAACAACATTTTTGATTTCAGTGACCCATAGCAGAAATATCATGATATATAATTGTGTTTTTGTTCAATATTCTATACATTGTGTATCTTAGGTCTAATTTGGACATTGTTTGTGTTAACTTTTTACTTTAAATTTAGTGTAAAGGGGTATACCTATTTTACCCCTGTGTATACCCATTTTACCCCGTGCTTTGGGGTAAAATGGGTATACACCGGGGTAAAATGAGTATATGCTGTTTAAAGTTGAACTACACTAACTAATGGAGAATTTTTTTTTTTAATCGAGTATAATTGCATTGGAGGATAAAAACTTTAATCCAAAACAACCACAAAAAATGTTTACAGATCCAAATTTATGAAAAAAAAGGCGCATTGGCAGACATGTGGTTTGGCTAAGGTAGTATTTTTACAACTTTGTAATGCCTGCACAACATCAGTGTCTTCTCTCTTGGGGAGCAAGCACGTAGGATAATTTGGCAGATGATTTTGTAGCAAACTTCTTAGTATATTCACCTTCAGCTGAGATTTCAGTGATTAAACTTTTGAATTCCACAAATTTAACAACGGCCCTGTCGCCAATTGCTGGGATGAACAACTAGGAGAACCACTAATTTTCACTCCTACTTCATTAGTTACTTTATCAATTATTGTTAATGTCTTTTTTTTAATTTATTTAATTTATGTGTATTTATTTATTTTTTCTGCTTTTGTTTGTCTCTTGCCTGTTTGTGTACAATCTTGCAGCCACCTGCTCTGTAATTAAAACTCCTCCCACCTTTGTTTGGACTATTACTTTTTTTTTTTTTTTTGTAAATTTTTCATTTCCTTACCAGTGCTAAAAAATGGCTTTGAACCAAGAGGTATAGCAGGAGGATTTTGTTATTCAGTACAACTTTGCTATGAGACATAAGGATTCTGTTGTGATTGTGTGTGAGGTTGTACTTAGACTATGTTCTGAGCATGGGAGGTTGGTCGTTTTAAAAGGAAATTAAAAAGACAGCGTATTAGCTATCAATACTATGTTTTCTAAAATGTGGCAATGAACCATATACATAATTAACTTACAGTAAATTACTAACGTACAGTAATCATGAACTATATCGATAATAATCGAAAAATGTAATACCTTTAAGTACTAATTGGCGTAAGTCATAGTAATTAAAATAAAACAAATAGAGTAATTATTTAAAAAACTTTTTAAAAACATACTTTTAGTTTATAAGATGAATAATATCTAACATTTGTCTTGCAAAGATAATTTAAGTTTTTTAATCTTCATGCATTCAATGTCTTTAACTCAAAAATGTTGGCTATACCCATTTTACCCCGTACAACTAAAAGTGCTATAAAATTTTTGTAAATATTAAAATTTACTTATTTTTTGAGTTTTCTGTTAGAAAAATTCTTTTTCTATCAAATCCAAATAAAAAACTTCTAAAAAATCTTCCTGTAAATTTTTTTAGAAAGAAGTTTATCACTCACTATAAACGCATTGTTTTGTGTTCTGAAAATTAAAACTGTTGCTAAGCCTGGTAAATGAGTTGCAAGATTTTTTTTCCTCAAGTCAAAAAGTTGCCTGATATGTAAACATTTTCATCATATTTTTTTATTTTCAAAAAATGTTGTCCAGTAGAATAAAATTAAGAAAATTGCAACTATACCCATTTTACCCCGGCTACCCATTTTACCCCAGGTCCCCCTATAAAAGCGGACTAATTGGAACAAAATGTTAAAAAGCGGACTTAACCCTAAAAAAACGGACTTTGGCGGGAAAAGCGGACCATTTGGAAGCCCTGAATTTGTATTCGCCAATTTTTTTTCCTTATAAGTGATCGGTACGGGCACTTTGTCCAGCACCACCACAAAAATTTTGGGTGGCGCTCAGGCACAGCAGCAGCCTGGAGTCGGCACCCATTTTCTACACACATGTAAACTTCATTTGTGTTTTCTGAAATTTCAAATACGCATACATAAAGGGCAACTGAATCGCTGTTTGTTGAAAGGGCGTAAGTCAACACTGTTTGTAAGTTGACTTTCACTCTTTCAGCAAAAACTGATTCAATTATCAGTTGAACTCTTAAAATGAAAACTAGCAGTATTGTAAAAAGTTTACCTGTTCTTTATACTGATCAGCATGCCTACGTTCGTCATCTAATTGTAATAATAGCTCCTTTACACGTTTTTCCAGCTTACGACTAGATTTAGCAAGAACTTGCTTTTCTCTAAAAGAATAACGATCAAAAACGAGAGCATAGTTTAGTGCTTTTTCATACTGAAATGGTGTAGTAAGATTATAAAATTATACTTCATGCATAAATGGATAAACAAAGAAGAAACACAAACAAAAGAAAAACATTTAAATCTTTGTAAGTACATTAAAATCTTAAAACTGCTGATCTATACAATGCCCGCACAACGTTTCAGGTATATGCGCAAAAAAATCTTCTAACCAGTGATTTAATATTAGGGTGGGCCGAAAAAAATGATATTTTCGAGAAACAACTTCTAATAGCAAAAAATAGTTGTGTATTGCCATCCTAAACATAGAAAACATTATTAAAAAAATTAATATTTATGTCTTCAGATCGCGCATTGGCAGCAAAATTTGAAAAAGTAAAAAATGATCAATTTTCAAATTTTTTAAATAAAAATCTAAATGTTCAAATTTTGTTCAAAAACCATTTAAATGATTTCTTTTGCTGCTCTTTTCATTTATCTTTGAAAATATTTACATTCCTTTACAGTTTTTAGTTCGAGCATTAGCCGTAAAGTTACGTGAAATCAACCAAAAATCGATATTTTTTGCTTATTTTGTACATTGCAGTATTTCTCCTTTTTGTGTGTGTGTTTCCAGTACATTTTTTTTCAATAAATGTGCACTATACAGCTCTTTGCTGTAAATGTAAGTATATTTAACTACATTAACAATCCAGAACCCACCTGAAGTAGGCGGGTTCTGCACTTTGTGTTCTACCCTGCAATTCCCAAGAAAAGTAGTTATTTACAAGATTTATGTATTTGTAAAGCAACTTACTCTCACAATAACTAGATTTTCTTGAACAAGTTTCTACATTTCGATCTAGGCTTGAAGTTGGACATAAACTCAGTTTTGGCCTTGATGCTTTCGAATATAAAGTTTTTCATTTATGTGTATCCATCTCTTGCGTCTTAATGCCTCAAATGAATTTCTGAAAATATATATACAGTCGAGCCTCCATATATCGAACTTCCACATATCGAAATTTTCTATATATCGAAATCCCAGCAAATTTCAATGTTCATCACATAGAAAAATTGTTTCTATGTATCGAAAAAATCTCTATATATCGAAAAAATTTTTTCAAGATATTCGTAGACCCGGTAGCAGAGACTGTGAGACGCACGTCGCAGATTTTTCAGCGGCCTGCAGATAATTTTACCAAAAAAAAAAAACAAAAAGAAAGAAAAAATTAATAAACAAAAGAAAAAAAAGAAATATAACTTGGCAAAAAGATTGATCGGAGTTCGTTTTTTCACCCGAAAAGCGATGAATTCTTCAGCATTTCAGCTAGAAACTTAGTCGTCATATTTGGTCATTCATAAAATCGAAGTAGATAAGATGCTTAAGTGCCTACATTTTCCAAAACAAAGGAGAATTGGATGTTTCATTTAACTGCAATCTAATAAAAATGACTTAAACCGTGGAGCAAATCTTTTTTTTTTTTTGGATTTTTTAAAATAGTTTTCTTGAGAAATGAAAAACTTTATATTTAAAATTTCACTTTATCCTCATTGCTTTGGACGCAAAAGCGCTAAAACTTTTTAACTTAAGTGTAGTTTCATGAGGATTTTTATTTTTAAATTATTTTTTAGCAACAAATTCAGAAATTAAGATTTTAATTTTTGGCGTAGTCGCCATGTTTGGTCATTTCCAAAATGTTAATACGCAGAGGATCTAGATCATATTACGGAGTGGGCTGATAAATGGGGTATGGCTGTTAATGTTGAGAAATGTCAAGTGCTACATTTAGGGCATGGTAATAAGTGTACAAGTTATTATTTGCAAGGTTCAGCCATTAGTCAGGCAGACAAAGTTACTGATCTGGGGGTCTTAATAAGTCAGGATTTAAAGTTTAGCCAACAGTGCAGCATTGCTAGTAACAAGGCCAATAAGATGCTTGGGTTTATCAATAGATCTATTTCAAACAAATCTAAAGAAGTTCTTCTGCCCTTATATAGAAGTTTGGTAAGACCTCATTTGGAGTATGCTGTTCAGTTTTGGTCTCCTTATCTTAAGAAAGACGTTAATGTATTGGAAAGGGTTCAAAGGCGAGCTACAAGGCTAATAAATGGACTTTCTCACTTAGACTATGATTCCAGGCTTAGAAGGCTAAAAATGCAGTCTTGAGCAAAGAATAGACCGAGGGGACATGATTCAGTTGTTTAAATTTATTAAGATGAAAGATGTTACGGGGCTAAAGTTTAGCACTGAAAACAGGACAAGGGGTCATTGTTTTAAGCTATTTAAATCTCAGGCTAACATGGATATTAGGAAAAATTATTATTTCAGCAGGGTAGTGGAACCTTGGAACAGCTTATCGGAAGAGGTGGTAATGAGCAAAGGAGTAGACAGTTTTAAGAGGGCCATTGATCTTCACTGGGGATTGTAAATTGACTAGGACCAGTCTAGCTGGGCCCAGAGCCTGTTGCTGGTCGTCACTTTTGTATTTGTATTTGTATAAGACTCTTTAAGTGCCTACATTTTCATAAACGGAATGGGATGTTTATTGCAAATTTTCCAGGGATGAGGTTTTACTTCATTTGAAAAAAATTAAAGAGACTAAGGCTCCGGGGCCAGATAATTTTTATCCGAAAATTTTAGTTGAATGTGCAGAGGAATTAGCAGATGTAATCGCAAACATTTTCAATGCTTCTTATAATTCGGGGACAGTGCCAGAGGACTGGAAGCTGGCTAACATCAGGGGCGTAGCTAAGGGGGGGGGTTTTTGGGGACAAACCCCCCCCCCCGAAAAGTTAGTCTCAAAAAAAAAGAGAAAAAGAAGAGAGAAGAGAAAGAAAAAAAAAAGAAGAAAAGGGAAAAATTCCAAGCAATTATACACACACACACATATATATATATATATATATATATATATATATATATATATATATATATACATACATATATATATATATATATACATACATACATATATATATATATATATACATACATACATATATATATATATATACATACATACATATATATATATATATACATACATACATATATATATATATATACATACATATATATATATATATATACATACATATATATATATATATATACATACATACATATATATATATATATATACATACATATACATACATATATATATATATATATATATATATATATATATATATATATATATATATATATATATATATATATACATACATATACATACATATATATGTATATATATATATATATATATATATATATATATATATATATATATAAGAAGTAACCCCCCCCCCGAAAGTCGGGTCTAGCTACGCCACTGGCTAACATTACACCGCTCTTCAAGAAAGGGTCTAAAGGGAGTGCGGGAAATGATAGACCTGTGAGTCTAACTTCGGTGGTTTGCAAAATTTTTGAAACATTGATGAAAATTAAGACAGTAAACTTTCTAGAGACTAATAATCTATAGACTAGTTTTCAGTACGGTTTTAGGAAAGGTAAATCTTGTGCAACTAATTTATTACATTTCTATGACGAAGTTACCATGGCTTTGGACAATAAGAAGCCTGTAGATGTTGTTTACATTGATTTTCAAAAAGCTTTCGATAAGGTACCGCATGTTGCTCTACTTAGCAAATTAGCTGATATAGGAATAGGAGGGAAAACTTTCATTTGGGTAAAAAATTGGCTGACCGGAAGGAAACAAAGAGTAGTTGTAAGGGGAAATTATTCTAATTGGAGTGAGGTCTTAAGCGGGGTTCCTCAAGGATCAGTGTTAGGGCCTGTTTTGTTCATTGTCTTTATGAACGATATTCACAAAAATATTTCTGGGAACATGAATTGTTTTGCTGATGATGTCAAAGTTATGGGGACTGTAGAAAATGAAGAACAAGCAAATCAGCTGCAAGAGGATCTAGATCATATTACGGAGTGGGCTGATAAATGGGGTATGGCTGTTACTGTTGGGAAATGTCAAGTGCTACATTTAGGGCATGGAAATAAGTGTACAAGTTATTATTTGCAAGGTTCAGTCATTAGTCAGGCAGACAAAGTTACTGATCTGGGGGTCCTAATAAGTCAGGATTTAAAGTTTAGCCAACAGTGCAGCATTGCTCAACAAAGCCAATAAGATGCTTGGGTTTATCAATAGATCTATTTCAAATAAATCTAAAGAAGTTCTTCTGCCCTTATATAGAAGTTTGGTAAGACCCCATTTGGAGTATGCTGTTCAGTTTTGGTCTCCTTCTCTTAAGAAAGACATTAATGTATTGGAAAGGGTTCAAAGGCGGGCTACAAGGCTAATAAGTGGACTTTCCCACTTAGATTATGATTCCAGGCTTAGAAGGCTAAAAATGTACAGTCTTGAGCAAAGAAGAGACCGAGGGGACATGATTCTGCTGTTTAAACTTATTAAAACGAAAGATGTTACGGGGCTAAAGTTTAGCACTGAAAACAGGACAAGGGGTCATTGTTTTAAGCTATTTAAATCTCAGGCTAACATGGATATTAGGAAAAATTATTATTTTAGCAGGGTAGTGGAACCTTGGAACAGCTTACCGGAAGAGGTGGTAATGAGCAAAGGAGTAGACAGTTTTAAGAGGGCCATTGATCTTCACTGGGGATTGTAAATTGACTAGGACCAGTCTAGCTGGGCCCAGAGCCTGTTGCTGGTCGTCACTTTTGTATTTGTATACTGTTGAAAATTGCCATTTTTTTCGGATAATCTTAATTATTGTCTTGAAAAATGCAAAACATTATCTTTGACATATTATCCTATATTCATTGTTTTAGAGGCTATTTCAAGGATTTTGAATCTCTCTCTATTACTACATTACAAATTAAAAAAATCTATTTATAATCATTGAATTTTTCGCGTAGACGCCATATTTGGTCATTTGCAAGATAGAAATAGACGAGACTATTACTTGCCTAAGTTCCCTAAAATGAATAGGGGATCAAGTTTTTGATCAGTTAACTTCAATACAAACTATTGAAGGTAACAAAATGTACAATAAATCATGTTTTTTTTTAAAATTATTTTCATGAAAAATGAATTATTATCTGCACAATTGTATTTGATCCTCATTGCTTTGGAAGTTCTGCTATAAACTAAAACATTCATCTAAAATGCAGTTTCCTGCCAACTTCTTATTCACTAATTTATTTATTTATTCATTTTTTGAAAAAAAAATCAAAAGCCTATTTAAACGTGAATTTTTCACATTTAAATAAATATGAACTGAATAATTGTTTTTTATAGTGTGCAGAGTTCTATTTATTTTTATGAAAGTAGTGACCCCTCCCAAAACCCTTTTTATATTTTAAAACTCGGCGACGGTGGGGGCCACTAAGTTTTTCGGGTCTAGTGGCCACTGGCCAGTTGGAACATATCTGAATCTTGACCTTTCAAGGGACTTGTGTATTTTACAGGGGTGATTGTGACTCCATGAAAAAATACCTGAACTTTTTTTCCAAGAAGAAAAAGTGTTTTGATAGGCATATATTAACATTACATGTATGTACACATTATTTATATACATAATTATTTGTTGGGGCTAAAACTCGAAATTTTCATTGGACTTAATATGTCCAAGTGCATGAAAGGAATTAAATTCTTTTAATTTTTCTAATTTTTTAAAATGTTTCAAAGAATGTTTCATTTTTCTCCATTGTATCTGAATCCTTAACCATTAATTACATTCATTTACTAAAAGTGCATAAAGATTTCAGAATTTAATAAATTTGATGCAAAAGGGGCAGCATGTATTATGATCACTGTGCAATAGGGCTGGGAGATATCCGAATTTTAATACCACGATATATCGCTCTCCAAATATCGATATTTTCGATACATACAGGTCGGTTAATTCAACATTTTAAGGGGGCGGAACTGCAAAACCTATTACATAAGCACCTGCAACAGGAAAAAGTCATAGGCCATCTTGGTGAATAAATATTTTAGCAATTTATTCTAATAATATAGTTACAGCAAGGATATTCATGCATTTGTGTCGGGGAGGGGGGATCATGAGGCAGATTTTACCACAGAAACTTTTGGAGAAATTAATTTAGAAGAATTTAAGTCTTTTTATTAGTGGGTGGCTGTTCTTGACGGAAGAGGGGGGCTTGGTAAAATTGAGGGGTGCCATCGCAGTCTGGGGTAATGGGCACCCCTAGTTACATCATCTGCATATTAAGATATGCAACAGAGAAATGCTAGACATCTTGAAAAGAAAATATTAAGGGGAAAAATGGCAAGTAACCCTCCTTCCTCTTCTTATCCAGCCTTTATTCCATCTCCCACCACAGCTATTCTTCAATAATTACCATAGAGATTGCAAAACATGAGACATGACGGTAGCTATTTTTTTATACCAAAGGAAACGTCTTCAATTTGGACTTTCGACGTTTCATTAAACATCGACCTAAATTTTACAAAAGTGGGTTTTTCTGAAAATAAAGGAGTTCCGGTATTTTCGAAGATGAAGATACCGGAAATCAAGACGAAAATACCAGAGATCCGGTAAAATACCGGAATACAATCACCCCTGATTTTAGGAAAACTTAAAATAAAAGTAAAAATAATGCTGCAGATTATTTTGAACTGCCCAAAATAGTGTCGCAGACTGGCTAAAAAGTTTCTGCTACTGGGTTCGTAGATTTTTTTTTCCACTTTAGACTGTTTGTCTCATGAAAAATGAAGGTTAGGGGAGAACATTATGTTTACTAAAGCTTGCTAAGAAACTCATAAGAAATCTGGGTTTGACGGGTGTGCAGATACTTCGTTGTTCCGTTCTGGAGTTTTTAAATTCCCTCAAGTTTGTTTCAAATCTTAGTTGTAACCAGTAACACTGTAAAATCAGTTTCAAGTTTTCCTTTTTGTCTGTTGATTATCATTCCTAGTCCTTTAGTTTCAGTAAAAATCATTCAAGTTAAGTAGATTGATTTTTTTACTTTTCTCTCGATTACATTGTCAAAACGAAAATCCCCTCATGTTACGAATCAAGTTGAACTTCCGAAGAATGAAGATGTATGAAGGTACAAAAATGCAATTTCTGTTAATTTTTCAGTTATTAACTTTCGTTTAATCCGATGCTCGTATAAATTAGAAATTGGGTTTCATGCACGAAAATTAACTTTAATTTTAATGTTTTAGGAGTTTTTTTTTATGATAAAATAAGATTGTTTCTATATATCGAATTTTTTTCCGGCAATTTGCTACTTCGATATATGGAGGTCCGATTGTACTTAAATGTATAATTTCTAGAAATGTATAATTCCTAAAGAAGATAAAATATCCTTGTTTTCCAGTTCATCACTGAAGTTGAGGTAAGTAAACACGTTGGTCAATCAAGTAATTGTTTAACTGTTATGTTCAAAGTTTCAAATTTTAATATCGGGGGCAGAAATTCTCTTACAGCTATAGAAGCGTTTCCCGATGGATAATATTTTGCGTTGTACTGTACACCGTAGTTTAATCCCAATTCCCTTGCATTTCGTCTTTAGTCCACTGCCATGACCAACAACAATTTCTCAAAAATGGCAAAGTAAGCATTTCTTTGTATCACTGGATCCATGATGTTCAAAAGATCATCAGATACCTGACTTGTAGATTTTGTAACTTTAAATAACTGTACGGGTCCCTGGAAGTTTATTCTCTTCTTTACATTATAATTTTATCGAACCAAGAAGCATAATTTGTAAAGATATAATTCATGAGCTTTGTAGTTTAGTTGGAAAAATATACAGCCTCAGTACTCCGTTAGAATGTGTTAAAGAATGCTAATGACTGAAAGTTCTTGGTTTTGGTAGAGCGAGATCAATTTTGCACTTGCATTTCTGTATTACATTGACAATATCCATCAAACATACTTTTGCTCGCTTTTTAAGTCAGTTTTGACAAGTTCCATTTCTTCCAACTGAGTTCTATCGAAGTTAATACTCTATAATTATACAAAAACAGTTGAAGTTTTACCCGTTATTCAGTTAATGTTCTTCTTTTACACTCTGGCTGTAGAAAGGGTTATATTGGTTAGTGAGTCGGTAGGTTGGGTATTTTGGCATGAGACAAGATTTCTATTAATGTGAAAAATTTTATGTTCGCAATCATCAATGTGAAAATTTAGTCAGCAGTCCAACTTCAAACCTTGATTTAAATGTAGAAACGTGTTTAAAATAATATAGTTATTGTGAGTGTAAGTTACTTATAAGTCCTGTAATTAACTACTCTTCTCGGGAATTGCAGGGTGAAATACATAGTACAACCCCCTACTTAGGTTTAATTCTGAGTTGTTAATGGAACAAAATGTGATTACATTTCCAGCAAAAAGCTGTGTACGGCACATTATAGTTTATAAAAAAAAAAAAATTATGGCTGGGATCTAAAAGAAGAAATACTGCAATGTACAAAATAAGCTAAAAATGTCAATTTTTGGTTAATTTCACGTAAATTTGAGGATTATGCAGGGAATTAAAAACTGCAAAGGAATGCAAATATTTTAAAAAATATATGAAAAGACTATTAAAAGAAAGCATTTAAATGGTATTAGAACAAAATTTGAAAATTGACAACTTTTTACCTTTTTTTTCAAACCTTGCTGCCTTTTAAATTTTTTACCCTTTTTTTGCACGATCTGAAGACATAAATATTAATTTTTTAAATTATTTTTTATATGTTTCGGACACAACTTTTTCTTGCTATTGGAAGTTGCTTTTCGAAAATTTTCTTTTTTCGGCCCATCCTACTAAATTTGCATGTTTATTTACTAGTGTTACAAATGAATCATTATACCCAGTGAATGAAAGATGTTTTATCTGCTTCCATCATTCTAAAAACTGGAAAACTGGTCCTATCTCCAGAATTTTTTAAATACCGATATAGTTCGAGATGATTTTAAAGAAAATTTTAACTAATCTCTGTCAAATTAAAGTTGGTCCAATTACTAGCTCTAAAACACTAGTACTTTTTCAACATCTAGTATATAGAAGAAAGAATTAAGTTTGGGGAAATTTCTGAATTTTGACGGATTTATATGTTTTTTGTGGGTATTCTGAGGCTGTATTTGAATGTTTTGAGGAAAACATCTGGCTTAATTTTGTAAGCTCCATAATTCAAGAATACTTTCAAGAATCAACAAGCTTAGATAAAAAATAAGATAAAATAATAACTTAAGTTCTTCAATGGCATTTGAGGCAAACGAACCATTTAATATTTTAAACAAGATCTATTTTTTCAAAAATAAAAGACTTTCTTTTTGCTTATTTTATGCAAAAAAGATAAAATGTAGTGAAAGCACCTGATAGGTTTTGTTTTCGATTAAAATTAGTTTTAGCAAAAATTTATTTCAATCAGTAAATTTTATGGATTATTTTTAAAAAAATTTCATAGAGCGAATTTAGTTTTCTAGCCTGAAAGCAGAGCATTTCATGTTTATGTACATACAAAACAAAAATTAAAGCACTTTTAAGTAAAACTGAACACTTCTATGGTCTCTTAAAACATAAAAACAAGAAGCAGGCTATTTTTAGCATCATACGAGCTCTGAATACTATAGTACATTGCAACTGCTGAAGCATTATTTTTCTTCTTCTTTTTGAATACAAAGATTATTTCAACTATTTTCATATCAATTTCTCTAACATAGCTTAATATAAAAATGTTCAGTTCAAACCTTGTTTCCTCTTCTAACTGTTCCTCTAGTTGACCTAGTTTGGATTCTAATGAAGCTATGGCTGTCTTAGATTTGGCTCTCTGAGAACTCTCAACTTCTTGAAGTTTTAATTTCAGTTCTTTGTTCTATAAACATACATACACAATAAGTTTCTAATTGCTCGGCTACTGTAAAAACGCAGAAAATTTGACAAACTTTTACTAGACATTAAGTGAACTATTAAATTTGTTAATAAAATAATTGCTTATTATTCATTGTATTTTTACTTTTAAAATGAACAAATGCACAGAAATGTACTAACTTGTCTTTCTAAGAGTATTCGATTGTTTTCTAGCATTTGTGTTGTTGTTTTTTCTGAAGCTAATTCAGCAGCAAGTTGCTCAATCTATTTAAAAAAAATAATATTTAAATACATAAATATTGCATTTCTGATACAAGTTCTGCTATGTTTATTTAAATGTAAAGATTTAGCTGATCACAATAATCATCATTTTATAATTGAAATTTCAAAAGCATGCCCAACAGCTCTTGCCAGATCGTTTAATTAAGAGGAAACTATCATTATTAACAGTTATGAATGTGTCATTAAGGGGGGGGGGAGAGAAGCTAATATTCATGTGAATCAAAAATTTCACAATAATAACATGCACATCAAAAATTATCACAAGAACAAGCACAGGTATCAGGATGTTATCAACTGCATTAAAAATATTTTATAATGTGTAACAAAATAAATAAGAGAGACAAACTCAAAAATTGAGAAGAACTTTTATTTATTTTATGGGTTCGTTCTCTATCAATCATTTTGCAAATGGTTTTGTGTCTTTTTCCCTTTCTTTAGAAAACAATATAATACAAAATTAATTAATAAATACTACATAAATAAAGCTTTACTTAGAGTTAAATAACTTTTAAAAGAAATATTTATATGTTAAAAATAAAATAAGTAATTATTGTAACAATTACACTTAAATAATAAATATTGCTGCAAAATCATAGAAAGATACGAAAATTCATTACAAAATTGCATAAAAGAAATCGTTAAGGATATTATTATTATGGTGTTTTCTCTTTTGAGTAACGAAAATTTTTGACGAGGACAAGCAAACATTTTTGACTTCCATTCCATTTTCAACTTTTGGCCGGGTTTTAGGTATGAACGCTCCACACACACACATGCACACAAAATGGACTTTCCAATTTTTTCTATGGACTCGTGCCAGTTTGCCAGACTACTGGTTGAGAACCACTGATCAAAATGATATACATTTGGAGATGAGGTAGTTTATTATTTGGCCCTAATAAAATTATGAATTCCCACACCATGCTTGTGTTTTTTCAGTAGAAGGTGTGCTGCATCCTTGTTGAAAACAGCATTATATTTAAGGACAAAAATTTAGTTTTTAACAATCGAGAGATGAAGAGGATATTTAAAAGACCATTTATAGTTTTTTTATGTTTAAAGAAAAAAAAAATAAAAACTGGTGAATTAACGGCAGCTAAAATTTTAGGGACACAGTTTACATTCAAACTATGCAGATTGTTCTTTAGGTACCAATTTCACTTGCATATTTTAGTAGTTGACTAAAATACAATAATTAATTTTATAGCATATAAACATAAACTTCCTATAAATCTTTTTGAAGTTATTTTTATGTAATGTAGAATGTAAACCTTTTTTCTTTTCTTTTTTGCATCTTACTTGTGTCTGAGCTTTCCTTGCTTTCTCTAGCAGTACTTCAGAATTACCTTGCTCTTCCTCCATTTCCTCTTCGAGCTGTTGTATGCGAGCTTCTAGTCTTCGCTTCTCGTCAACCAAGAAAGACCTGTAAAAAGAAATTAATTTGTTATTTATCTTCCCCCTAAACAACAGGCAAACCTGATATTAAGAAAATTTCTTCTTTTAAAGCATTTTTATAATACTTGGCCTGATTGTCACGAAAAAATCTGAGGCCTGCTTTTGCTTATGTCTCAGCAATTAGACCACTTAGAGACTTGGGGATTTCACTAAATGATTTGTTTAATCTTAAGGAGGAAAAATTTAAATTCTAAAATAAAGTTATTATTTCGGTTAAGATGGAAAACAGCAAATTTCAATTATTTTCCACATTAAATGTTCAAATATAAAACCCATTGTTACAAATTTTGTTGCCTTGCAACAGTAATGTTAATAGTAATCATAATTAAAATTTTGAATCAAAGTTTCTCTGAAGCACAAGCATGAAACGTATTCACTGTCATTGCGCTCGTAGGATTTTAATCCTCACCTATGCCAATGATAGATAACGGGCCTAAGTAAAGCAGGGATGTGCCAGCTGAAACCCACTTTTGGAGCAACCTCAGGTGCAGGAAAATAGTGACTTTGGAGCAGTCTGGAGCAGTAAATTTGCAAATTTGGAGCAGCTTGCAGCAGCAAAAATTTAAATTTTCCATCGATTTGGAGCCGCAATGTATATTTCACACAAAGAAACATATGGGACAAGATAAAACAACAAAAACGGAGATTAAGGATGCAAAACCACCATAATTCCAACTACTAATTGAAGCTCTGTTGATTACATTTATTATTATTGCTACATTATTTTTCTTTTTTTTTCCTCTAATATTTTTCTTAAAAGACTAGTCTTGTCCTGCTCTACTTTTTTTTTTACTCTTCAGATTTAAATTTAGTTCACATATTTGCTTTGCTTAATACATCACTGCTTAAGTGCACATCTAAGCTAGAGTGCTTTGATACCTATTTTAAAAATTTGTTTGCTTCATGAAACTCAAAAACATATTCAAAAAGACTAAAAATTAAATAATAAAAAAAATAAAAAGAAAGAAAGCAAAAACGAATGTTTAACCTCAGCAAGTTACAAGTCAGTTTTAAAGAGCTATTAAATGAGGCACTGAGAAACAAAGGGATGTAAGTGGCAAAATTGAAAATATTGGACATAACCAATACACATGGTAGGTGAACCTCCCCTAAGTTTTGGGGCAAGAAATGGTACTAGTAGCTCTGGTAGTTGTTACAATACACCATTATTTAGGGGAAAAAAAAAACAATTAAAGCCTACCTAGGATATCTTTAAATGCGTTTTACTCAAAACTTGAATGTGCACTTACATCCCTTTGCTTCTCACTGCCTCAAATAAGCTTTTTGTTTTTATTTATTTTTTTTGGTATGTGTAAGTTATTTACTTATATATTTGACCTTATATAACATTACAAATATATATATATATATATATATATATATATATATATATATGCATATATTATAACTTGATTAACAAATCTGAATATCAAGCAAAGGCAACATTAAAACTTTTCATTTTTAAGTGTTTGATACTTAATCACAAAATTAATAATGAAATTACAATGAACAAATAATGCTGTCATAAAAGAAGGAATTTTAAAATACATGTGAAAAAAATATGAAAAATTTAGAAAAAATATAAATAAAATAAATAAGTAAAAATAAAAATTGAAGACACACTAAGAATGTGGAAAAAATGCCTGAATCTAAGAAACTTGAAATATCTGCATATTTATTACCAGAGCATAAGAATTCCTCAATTATTGCTATCTTAAGTGTCTCCAACGAAAATTAGCAATCAATTTTCCGTCCTAAAATCTTAAGAAACTTAAGATTAAAAACTGGTGAACAATATTCTTTTTTACGGATGGCATTTGCTTAAATCAATTTGGATGCAGCTAAATTACATTTCGAGTGGGCGTGGCAAGAAGACAAACTTACAAGTCCTCTTCTTCTAAAAATAAAAGATAAAAATGGTTGAAAGTAATGGTCAATACAAAATTTTTCAAGTCAAAGGAACAGAATCACATCATAAATTATTCTTGTAGTTTTCAATTATTCCAAGAAAATGCCACCACAAACGAAGAAAAGTGCGGCTCAATTCATTTGAAACCAAACTTTCCCAGGAAAATATGCATGTTTCAAAACTCAAATTTATGATTGAATGCTAGAGAATCGTAAGAAATACTATACAGGCATCTCTCGTGTAACGCAATACTTCTACAACATGGTTTCGATTTTACACGGTACCAAATTTGAGATTATTATAACACGGTTTCGATATTACACCATACAAAACTTTAATTTATAACTACATGGTTTTGATGTAACTCAAATTTTAAAAGAAGGAATTTATATTTTGTTCAATATACTGCTAAAAAATGTATGATAACAACTGTAATAAAATTTTTACTTTGTTTTTATGAAACTTTTACAAAAAATTGTGTCTATGGCTCAAAAGTTTGGTTTCGCGAATAATACTAATTTTTAACTTTTAAATACATACTTGGTTTTTCTCATCAGTGTTTTAAAAGAAAAAAGGTGAATATTATTTTGGGTCTAATGCACTGTAAGAAAATAACATTAGGATTAAACATAGGCTAAATTTAGCAAAGGATAAATAAATGTAGGTTTGTCTTGTGGAGACAAAATATGAAATAAAATAAATAGAATGATTCTAGTTATTTAATTTTAAATTTTGTTTTGCTGTTGTTGCTCAGACAAACTTGATTGCTACAGAAAAGCTCAGATTTTTTTTTTTCATGGAATGCGTTTTGTTCTTAGTACAGAAAGAAAAGCGGATGAAGTTTTTTCTTGTTGTGCTAACAGTTTTAATTTGAGGTACATAAAATAATTAAGTTTTATCGTTTATAATAACTCTCATTTTTAAGCATCCTTTATCCCTAAACTGATGATTATTGGCATCGGCCTATGATCAACGCATGTGTTGATTTTTGTTATTATGCATTATATGGTATGCCCATTGATGCAGCAAGTTAATCATATTTATACTGAAAATAGCTTTGTACTTTGCTCAATATGTTTTGTGTTACATACTAATAAGAAAATAAAATGAAGAATTGTAAACCAAAAGCGAAGAAAGATTGCTGCATGATAACAGCAAAACGCTAATATGCATGACATGTGGCATCAAAGAAACGCTACAATAGCTTGAAAGTACTTTGTTTTCAACAAGTAGTAAACAAATTAAAACAATTTTGAACAAAATGTTTTAAAAAAAACTTAAATTGTAAGTGAAAATTTTTTAAAAAATCCAAGATATATTTTTTTAAACCTATAAGTGGAAAAGTTTTAGTTCTAACACATTGCTACTTTAAACAATTTTGATTATTTTGAAAATGTTGTTACTTAAACTTGATTTTGAATTAAGCAAGTAACCGGGAATTTTCTAAAAAATAACCTAGAAAACCCGGAAAAGTCGGGGAATTTTTTTTAACCACAAGTGTCAGAGTCAGCCTTTGCACAAGCACGGCTCGATTGGAGAAATCTGGCGGGGCCCTTTACGAATTCAAGAGGTGTCGACCGATTTTTCTGATTCGGGCAAAAGGATTCGAAACTGCCGCAAATATCCGTCTTCCTTTGAATTTCTACATCACGTTTGATTTTTACTTCTTTTTATCTTAAGAAAAGAATGAATGAATGGCCAAAAAAATAACAGCAAATTTAACAACAAAGCAAGGTAGCTCTAAGAATCTTTATGCCCAATCACTTGCAGTTGGCGCATGAGGACGCTGATGCGGATTTTTTCTTTCTTTTTATGTTTTTGTAAAATTGAACGATATTATGGGATTTTAACATGGCTAATTAAATGACCTTCAACGAATATGGAATATGGCCTCCAAGACCAGAATGGATGGTTGCCGTAGACTTCCCTCTTCCAATTCAAAGTTCGATTATCGTGAAATAACATGAGAAAAATTCATTTAGTTGGAATTCTTAGTTTTTATTTTCGTGGAACAAATCAACCCACCTAGTAAAAAATTATTTTTCCATCGATAATTATTGCATAACTTTGAGAAGTGTTATAGGCAAGCCCCATTACCATAGGAAGGGAGCGGGCAGTAGCCCCCCTCCACCCCCAGCCCATACGAGCCGCCTATATGCACAATTTATAACTTACACGGAAAAGGAAAATGCACCAAAATTTATCAGTTAAAAAAATTTAATTTTAGACTACATGCAAAAAACCAGATGCCTTTGGGATGTCAGAAGTGCAATGAAATTGCAGGGAAGGGGGGAGTTCTTTTGGCATATTTTTCGAAATTGAAGTTTACAAAAGCAGTTTTTGTAAGGAGATGAGGTTTGGGGGGGGGGGGACGTTAGAAGTCAAATAAACTTCCTACGATCTCTGGAAGAGTCTCCAAAGCTGACGTCTAAAATCACAAATTTGGACAATTGTGTTTAATTAAAATTAAGGGAAATAGTGAGAGGCGGAGGTTCCCTGTAAGTTTAGATTAATTTTGGTAGTGATAGGAAACTCGGGGCTCCTCTCAAAATTTTTTGTTCAAATTAGATAATGTTTGATGAAATTGGAGAAAGGAATAAGGTGATCTCTTGCAGAAAACTTTCAAAATTGAGCGCTTTAAGGCACAATTTTAGATTATCATTGGTGACTTTAGGGGATTCAGTAACACTTCGTAAATTTTTCGATACTGAAGTGTTAAAAATTCAGTTTTAGGCCCTGTTTGGGAACGATACAGTTAAAGAAAGGAGATTCCTCCCAGATTTTTTTCGAAACTAAAATCAATTTTATGCTATCCATGGGAAGGAAAGATTCGAGAGTTTTCTCGTGGTTGTATTTTCTAAAAGGAAAATTTTGAGCTATTGTGCTGATGCTAAAGAAAGGGGTCATTAGTTAAGAAAAAGGTTTCAGAGACCTTCCCTATGAAATATTTCAAAAGCCAAGTCTTAAAAACACTATTTTAGGCTACCTTTGGAGACGTTAGTGGAAAAAAAGAGGAGGAGGGTTGTGAAATTTATAAATCTTCCTTCCTTGGAAATCAGTGAAAATTGAAAACTGAATGATTTATATTTTAGTCAGTTTTTTTTGTGATAAAGTTGAGGAAAGGGTGTTTGAGTTGCCTTCTCCTGAATTTTTTGAAATTGAAACCTTGAAAACGCATCTTCAGTCATGTTAGGAGATATGTCAGGGTTTGGTGACTGCCTCAGGAAATTTTTTGGCCTTGAAGGTTTACAAACCAAATTCCAGGCTACATGTATAATCATTAGAAGATAAACGGCAATTTGCTTTCTTTGGAATTGTTATGGAGATGTTTTACGTGTATTAAGCACGCAGTATTTAAAGTTTATCATTTATTTATTTTTCAGAATTGTACCTATGTTAATGGTAATTATGTATTAAAAAAATTGTCATTGCTGTTGAGTTTTTTAGATTTTGTATCTACACAATTAAAGAAAAAAAAATATTAGAAGTAAATATACGAGGTGTGGCTAGAAAAAAATCAAACTAGCACAGGTGAAACAATAAAACGAATGCAATAAGGCTGAAAGTCGCCTGGCCTGTCATGTGACTCTTGCTCCGCCTACTGCTCGAGTTTCATCTACCTCCTGCACTCAGTCTGCCCGTGGCGTCTGTTCTAAGTAGTTGACGTTTTGTCTGTGCGTCGGAAAAATGTTGAGCGTACAGAAAGAACAGCGTGTTAACATCAAATTTCTTTTCAAACTTGGAAAATCTGCAAGTGAAATGTTTGTAATGTTGCAACAAGTTTACGGCGATGATTGTTTATCGCGAACACAAGTGTTTGAGTGGTTTAAACGATTTAAAGATGGCCGCGAAGGCACAAGTGATGACGCTCGCACTGGCAGACCATTGTCAGCAAAAACTGATGCAAACATTGAAAAAAATCGGTAAACTTGTTCGAGAAGATCGCCGTTTAACAATCAGAGCAATGTCTGAGTTGACAGGAATTGACAAGGAAAGTGTTAGGCAGATTCTTCATGAAAGTTTGAATCACATGAAATGCCGCAGCTCACAATGCGTTGTCAGTGAAGACGTTTTTAGCCAATCACAACATTCCCATCTTAGACCATCCACCCTACTCACCTGATTTGGGCCCCTGTGATTTTTTTCTTTTCCCTAAAGTCAAGTCAGTTTTGAAAGGAACTAGATTTGAGAGTGTTGAAGCAGTAAAAGAAAAAGCGACGGAAGTAATGTATGGACTTACCAAAAATGATCTGCAGCATTGCTATGAACAGTGGAAAATTCATATGGAGCGGTGTATAGACCGAGGAGGAGAGTACATTGAAGGAGATAACATCAAATTGTAAATAATGGAAAATAAAATTTTTTTATAGCATCAGTTCGGTTTTTTTCTAGCCACACCTCGTATCAATGAAATAAATTAAAAATATAGCTCAGGAAGTTCCTGAAATTACGGAGTCTCGGATAAATTTCCGCATTGCTAATGTTATAGTAAGATCTTGGGATAAGGGCCCTTGACCCTTACGTTATTGCGGACCGTATTAATTGCGGATGTTTATTAAAAATTTGTACTTTGGTTCCCCACTACCTAGTTCCTTTCTCTTGACCGGAAGTTTCAGGGAGCAGAGAATACAGCCTTAGATATGCATTTAAAAATGTTCAACTGGCTACATATTTTAATTTTTTCTTCTGAAAATTTATTTGAGACTAGTAGTTTTGGATATTTATTTGCTAACTTTAATAGGGATGCTAAAAGCCTCAAGAAACTCCCTCTACTCCCTTAACAGCAGCACTGAAAGTAGCTCCATACCCCCAGATTAAATATCAGTTAAGTATTTTATGATTAATATCAGTTAAGTTCATCTGAAATTATCATTTCCTTTTTTATTTTCGTGAAGGGAAAAAAGAAATAGAGTGGGGCCCGTGCTGGCATGGGGCCCCATTGGGCTCTTTTGCTCTAATCGGCTTAAGTTTGGCTCTGACAAGTGTATGAACTCTGAGGAACCAAAATCTACATCCCTCTCCCCAACCAAAAAAGCAATCTCGCTCTTCAAAAAATATACCCTTTAGATGCGTTGTTATTAATCTCTTCATGGAGTTCATCTCTTTCAGATTCAGCAGCTTTTCTTGCTCTTTCTGAACTCGCAAGATCTTCTTGCAATTGAATCAATTCCGTTTCAAGCACTTTCTGTTTTTTCTCAGCTTCCTTCGTCTGTATTGCCAGTTCTTCTTTAGATAAACGAGATTCTTCAACCTCCCTTTGATAATCCTTCATTTGAGCCTTAAATAAAATAGCACTTAGATTTTTAACAAGTAAAAAATAGTTCAGTTAAAAAAGTAATAACAATAGCCATTAATATGGCATTTAGTGATGAGTTACTTAAATTATTGCTTAGAAATTTATTATATTTAACTGTAAGATATCTGATGGAGGAAGGAGGTAGTGAAAAAAGCTTTGAGTAGTAAAAATTCGAAGAATTTTGATTTAAAAAAAATGTTAATACTCAGAAGGATTCCTCATACGTTAGTGGTCTAATTTCATGGATCAGCGATTAAAAAAATTCAAATTTAACAAAAATATCTTTTACCAAGTAGGATAAAACTTTACGGGAAAACTTGTTAAAATAATTCTGTTACTGCCTGATTCAAGCGAATTAATTTCTTTTCAATTATTTTATTCTTCAGAAAGCAGCAAAATTTCATAACAATTAAAGCATAGATAAACAAATACAATTTCGTTTATATTTTTTTCTTTGTGATGAATACAAAAATTTACCTGTATTTTTTTAAGTTGCCTAAGAGCATCTTCTTTAACTTTATTTGCAATTTCAAGTTGCTGTTCCATGTCTTTGTAGTCTGCCTCTAATTTCTTCCTGGACGCAATTGCAGCTGTCCTTTGCTTGCGTTCATCTTCCAGTTCTGCTTCTAAATCTCTAACCTGAATTTAACATAAAAGAAAAAGAATATTGAATTCATTGGTGAAAAAGGATCATAAAAGAGCTAAACAAACAAAAGACAGCCTCAAATTAACATTTCACATCACAAAAAAATCAACTGGTACTGATAATTTTAGTTTTACATACTTTTTACAAACACGGTGAAAATTCTTAGAAGTCAATTTTTACAGCTCATTTGCTCCACAGCAGTACTAGTGGACATAACTGACAAATCATACTGATTTGAAACGGAGGAGCTTAGTGTGTTGTAGGTTTAGTTTTAGTGTCATTCGCTAGAACAAGATTGGCATTGAACGTCTTTTAAATGACTTCTAATGTTCTATAACCTCTTAAAGTAAGATTCAAACCAATAACTAGCAAAATTGTGCACAATAAAGTTAATTAGAATACACTAGCTATAGTAATTATTAAATACCATTGTGCTATGCATTAATTTAAAATTTATTTTCTTTATTGTTTGGAAAAAGTTTTGAGAAAAAGTTGATTTTAATGTATTACATGTACTGAATACACACTTTCTTTATTTATTTAAAGTTTTATGTTTCCACATTAATAGTATTTTATTTATTCCTGATGCAATTTTCGGGGGTGGAGTGATTTTAATGACCAGTATTTTATATAGACTATTACTGCCCATACTAAGTATTGCTTACCAAAACAAAAAAGAAAAGAAAATATTAAAGCACCTGTTTGATTAACGATTTTCGTTTTTCTTCATTTTGTTCATCTCTTGCTTGAAGATCTCTCTCAAGTTGAGCTTTTAAGGCTTGCATATTTACTTCAAGCCTAAGTTTTGAATCTTCAGTCAATTGTAATTCATCCTCCAGTTCTTCTATCTGATGTTTTTGCTCTTCTAATTGACCTTCTAAAATTCTTTTAGCTTTTTCTAATTCATGTACCTATCCAATAAAAAAGTCACATGTTAAATAAATTAAAGCAGGCGTTCAGAGTAAGGAATCACATAAAATTAGGATTCAATTTTGATGAAATTTTAGGACAAAGACAAATGTCTATATCAACAAAAACAAACACTGTTACTTGAATTGCTTCATTTTTTTTACCTTGGTTATGAACTGCACCCCCACCCCTGTATAAATACTCAGCATTGCAAATGAATGAACACTGGTAATTGTATGAGAACCTCAATATCCTGATAGTTTCATCACAGAAAAAAAAGTAAGAAAGTAAAGAAGAATTCATTCAAACTGAAACAAACTGGTGACAGACTAATTAACTTTTTATTAAAAAGACTTCTTAACCATTTGGACCTTTTTAAAAAAAGCAAAAGTTAAGCAGAAAATAAATATTGATGATTATCTCATGCCCGACAAATTAAACTAGCATAAAATTCAAGATGCATGCTAGATAAAGCATTAAATGTTTTTGACACATATAGTAAAATCCCAATTTTAGGTTCCCCGAATCTATGTTTTCCCCACATTTAATATTTTTCTCATTGGGTGATTCATCAGTTTGTTATGCATTTCCAGTACTTTAAGTTTTCCTCTATTTTATGCTTTTTTTAACCTAGTCTCTTGAGAAACATAAAATTGAGATTTCAGTGTACTAATATTTATTTTACAAAAAACTTCAAAGTAAAATTACCACTTTTTATTTGATTTTATTTTTATTATTAGGTAGTAAAAACTCTTGATCTTAAATTTTTGCAACTTCATAAAATTCCAGGATTTTCCCCCTTTTCCTTGGTTGAATTTTGAATCTCCTGTATTTTTCCCGTTTTTTTTCAGGTTTCCCTATGGCGTAGCAAACCTGCTTTTATACATAGAAGGTAATAAAATTAAACTGCACTGTTAAATGGATCACATTACACTTAAAACTCTGAATGAACAACAACTAAACAGATAAGCTAATTCGTAACAGCAAAATCAAAAACACTGGAACATTTAAAACCATCAAATGAAAAGTGAGAACCCAAGTGTTGCTTCCAGGAGTGAAAGTTGCGCAAAAATTCTCAAGACGGAAATGTTTGACACAGAATTGTGGTGTGTCCCAAATTTAGTATTTAAGTATAAAGTAAAAGAATCTTTTTACTTTAAAGTAAAAAAAAAAATATTTTTTTTCTACATAAAGTGTTTAAAAATAGAGAATATTAACAAATACAATGAAAAATTATAATGAATTTTTAAGAAGCAAACTAAGAAATTATATCACTTAATTAAAGAATAATTTATTTATCATCATTAGGTTTTCTCTTAAATATGATCTCAAAATAATCATTAAATATATAATTATAACAAAAAATATTATCTCAACTTCCCAGACATAACTCATTACTTGATCACTTATTACTTTTTAACTTATCTTATTCCATCTCACTCTATTTCATATGTTTTTTAAAAAATGGAAATATGCCAAAAGACTAAAAGAAAACTTTTTACTTTGAAGAACATGAAATCAGAAATTAGAACAAAACAAGTTTTCTTGCATTGCAAATAAAAACATCCTTAGTTGCTAAAGCAATCTCTTGAGCATAAACGCACTTTTATGAATTGAAGCTAATCATGAAATTATATCCTATAGGCTAAACATATGGAACAACAATAACATTTCAAAGCATTCTTATTGACATTACAAATCATTTATAAAAGACTCACATTTTTGTCAGCTGTACCCTGGCTATTGACTAATTCATCCAATTCAGCTTGCAGTTGCTTTTTCACCCTTTCAAGCTCATCAATACGTTCCTCCCTTTCTTCTAGATCTCTAAGGAGTGACAATATCTTTGTTTCCTTCTCTCTTGCTTCTCGCTCAACATTGTCTTTTTCCTGGCTAATTCGTTCAGAAATAGCTTTTTCTTCAGCTAGGAGCTGATCAAATTTACGCTGTTTCTTCTCTAAATCTGAAACTTTTGACCTCTGACTGTCTAATTCTATCGTTAGGTCTTCAACCTAAGTGAAAAAAATTATTCAAAAAATCGGTCTATGCTCAAATAATTATGCGGGAAAAACATGTATTTCTTGCAAGATGTAAAAAAGTAATAAATAAATAAATAAATAATTCAAGACTACTAAATAGTAAATAAAAGTAATTTATCATTAGTAAACTTCCTAAAACAACGTTTGAGAGGTAAGCTCATGGCCGAAAATTAAATGGCTTGAGGTTTTAAAAATGAGGCAATCATGAGACAAAGAATAATTTTTCAATCAGTCTGCTTGCTGTCTATGAAAGTATACTTAAGTATTTTACATGTTAACTAATACCAGAAAAAACTCATTAAACATAAAATTTATGATGCACAAGATGTCACGCAATACAACTCAAGATTTAGTACCAAAAGCAAGTGCATTCTTTCTTGCATCTAAAGCAGGTTGTCAAAAAAGTTAGCATGTCTACACATATATGTAAAGTGATTATTTAAATGTGTAATTTATCTACAAAAACTCTTACTTCTGATTGCAATTTTCTTTTCGATTTGTCAAGTTTTTCATATATTACTTGTAGTTCGTCTAATTTATGCTGCAAAACATCGACATCTTTGACCAACTTCTTTTTTTGTTCTTCTAACAACACTGAAGCATCTGCTTCGTCTTCAGCTTTCTTTTTATAGTCTGCAACCTGCAACAATTTTTTTTTGTTAAGTATTAAAATAGTTTTTAAGCACAAATGCAATTATTTTCTTACAAAGAGACACTGAGTGAAGAAATACCTGGATTGTTAAAAGGGAAATTTGCTTTTCAAGATTCTTTTTGATGTCTTCTTCTTCATCAAGCTGTTCTTGTAAACTTTCTCTCTCACTTTCTAACTGCCTCAATCTAGAGCTCAAAGCTAATTTCTGTCTAGTTTCATCTTGCAGCTGTTCCTAAAAAATAATTTATGACTTAACAAAAAACCAACAAATGAATACAAATTCAAAAAGCGAGCATAATTACATAAATCCAACCAAACCCACTCAAACAAAATATAGAATTTTTGAAAAACTAAATAAAGGATTTTTTAAAATATCTAATTATTACACAAGAACTAAGGTTAATGTATTTTTACAGCTTACACATCAAGAGAACTAAATGTATTCAAGTTACATAAAAAAAGGATAAGAATACTCATGATGTAAATAAAGTTTATATTTAATGCTTATGCTTTATCATAACAAGTACAGTATTAGGGTTCTGCCCAGGATTTTTCACAAGGTCCATTTTTTTGTGAAAAATCAAATAATTTTGTGAAAAAAAAAAAAAAAAAAAACGAAATTTTACACATCATCTTGAGAAAGCGCAAACTGCATCATTGGCACTTAAAGTTGAGTGTTTTCCCTCTTTTCTGTTGAGAATACCATTCTTGAGTGTTTTTCTAATATTAGGAGGGGGGGGGGCATCGCTCTCTGGGAGATGGGCACCCATTATTGTATTTAAAATAACTGTAAGAAAAAGGACCAGGCAGGGGGGTTCAGCATTTAACTTTTTGACAAAAGACACTGTTAAAAAGCACAAAATTTCGTTTAAAACTTATGACCTCTGTGATTTTTACAAAAATAAAAAAATATATAAATATTTGCATATCTCTTAACAAAGTGTGCATCGAAAAATCAAAAAATCCAATTCAAACAGCGGATGCAAAAAGGTCTCAATCCTCAAATTAAAGGCATCAAAAGTATAAAAACGACTTTTTTTGACTCATAAAAGAAAATGGAATTTCGCTTTAAAAACTTGAAATAAGTGTTGTTACAAAAATAAAGAGACTTTTCATTTATTTGCATCCTAATAAAGCAAAGTTAGCTTGAAAAAAGAATAAAATATGATTCTCATATTGGATGTAAAGAGATTGCATTTTTCAAAATTTAGGCATCTAAAGAAAAAAGGGTAAATAAAAGTTTATTTTTAGTTAATTATCCTTTTTAGCATCGAAAAATCCAACCCATAAAACTTTCTCCCAAAATAACAGGGCAAACATCGCACTACCAGAGGCTAAGTGGTGATAAGTTTGAAGTTGGTAACCCTATCTGAAGCGATCACATTTTTCCCTCACCCCTACTATCCTTTGGAAGTTCTAAGTTCATTTTGTGGCACCTATATTATTATTTGTTAAATCATGAGCGAGGGGGGGGGGGGGGTGCTTGCGACCATGCCCTTTTCAGAGAAGGTTGACACATTTTCAGACAAGTTGACAACAACACTGCTGTACAAAACAAACAAGCAAAATTATAAACCAAACAGACTTTCAAAGAAACAAACAAGCATTATATTTATTTGGTGGTAGTAATTTATCGCTTGAAAGAGCATCACAAGAGTGCCTTTTTTTTTTTTTTTTTGCAAAGTTAGCACATTTTGTATAAGCTGATCCCTTTCATTTAACTTTAAAAAAGGTTCCAAAAATTATTGTTTTTATGCATGGAAATATGCGTTATTTTGATTTGAGAATTGCGCTTTCAATAAACAATTTGTAAAAGATCCTTTTTGTTTATCAGAATTTTCTGAAGGGTCTGTTTTGGTTGATCGGGATTTTGTGAAAGGTCCGTTTTGGATGATCGGATTTTTGTGAAGGGTCCATTAACGGACCCAAATTTCCTCTGGCCAGACCCCTGAGTATGCTCTTGATATCTCAAAAACCTTGATATGACAAAAAAATATTTTTTCCCTTGATTTTGCATAGTTATTTTATGCTATTTTTCTTTCTTATGTTAAAGAATTTTTAATCAAAACCTTGTTATGTCAAATATTTTTTGAAGTCAAATATAATTTTCCCGGAAAAACCACAGTTTATTATCTCAAAGCAACTCGAGGAATGTTTCCAGAAATTTCTCACAGCTTCATTACTTTGGGGTTAGAATAGGAATGATTTGGAGAAGCTTATCTACTATCATTTTCATTCTAGAGCACTGTCAGAGCAGAGCAGCATTAGCATTACATAAATTAGCATAATAATTTACATTGCTTATGGTTAGATTTGATTTTTTTTTCTCCACTTACCAATTGCTGTTACTATGGTGTTAATATTTTTAACCATATAGATTTAGCTCAAGGTCCCTTCTTTTTCTCTAGCGAAAACTGAAAATTTGTTGGAACCCTGATACTAAGCTTTAATGCTTTTCATTTTTGCGTTAATGAATTTACCTATACAAGAAGTTGTGCGAAATTAGTTAAAAAATAAATAAATTTTTCCCTTTTGAAATGAATTGCACTTAAGTTTGTCCATTGGTTCGTTTTTCATTTCACGGAGCATTCTTGCAGAAAGAAATTAGGTCCGAAAAATTTGTTGCAGAAAGTAAAACAAAATTCTGCCACAGGGGTTTTCAAATTATATTACTTACACTTTGGCCAGCAAGCCTTTGGCGCCAGGCCAGAGTAAGTCCCGAGAAGCTCAAAAAACTTTCCTAAAACTTTTCACCCCCTACTCATGCCATTTTGTTGGACTTTTTGACCCTATTTCTACCTCCGTAAAAAAGGGAGATGAATGGAAAACCCCTTTAGAGACACAGGGAATGGTGAAATCCTGTGATAAGTTTAGTAATCGTAAATCACTACATTTTGTTACTTCACTACAACGTTCGTTTTCAATTTTGATTCTCTATTATTTTTGGCTCATTTTAAAAATTAAAATTTTCGTTATTGCATTTAGACTTTTTTCAACTTTTAATACATGTTTCCACTTATTTTTCCTTTTGTGACTAATGTTTAGGATATTACTTTGCTATGATTAAAACCTTGCAATCTTGAAAACTCGATATTTTTTTAAAACCATCCCTTCGACTTCGAGGTATCGAGAGAATACTGTATTAAACACAGTGACTTGCGGTCCGCCCTAGCAAAACAAGCAGTGCTTGGGCAGTAATAAATTAATTTTCATTTCTTATTTGTATGCTCAAAAGAGACAGGAAGTATGAGCTGTATTTTTTTTTTCTTATCTTTCTTTCCCTGGAAATAGGTTTTAAGACACTCCTGAGTTGCTCAAACAGTAATTTCTCTGGAACACATATTCCCAGGAAAGAGAAAACTACACTATGAGGCAAACCCAAGCGCAAAGAGAAATGAAGGGGTTTTGCCAGGACAACACATTGTCATCATGGCTCTTATCCAAAGTTAGGAGACGCTGTAGGTGCTACTTCAGATTCGAAACCAAGCAGGCAGTTCCAAGCTTGGGGAGGTTTCACGAAGTAAGCATTTTGTAGGAACGAAGAATGGAATTCATTTATAAATGCATCATTTGCTCTTAAAAAAACTTTAAACCTCGTGGTATTTTAGAAGCATTTTGTAATGTTTCATATTTTCAGCACCAGTTTCAGCTATTTGTTTTCTTCATGCATTATTAATAATCAGTACTATGTAAGATATACATTTGTTTACCGCATAAAAAAAAAGTTCTATTCTGCATGACAGTCATTAGAATTAACACGTTTTACTCCAGAAACACAAATACGCTACAGATAAATATTACAAAGAGTAAGTAATATAATATGAAAACCCCCGTGGAAGAATTTTATTTTACTTTCTGTGACAAATTTTCTGGACCTAATTTCTTTCTGCAAGAATGCTCCATGAAGTAAAAAATGAACTAATGGACAAACTTAAGTAAATTCATTAACACAAAAACAAAAAGCATTAAAGCTCAGTATCAGGGCTTCCAACAAATTTTTCAGTTTTCCCTAGAGAAAAAAAAAGGGACTTGAGCTAAATCTATATGGTTAAAAATATTAACACCATGGTAACAGCAACTGGTAAGTAGAGAAAAAAATCAAATCTAACCAAAAGCAATGTAAATTATTATGTTATAACAGGAGTGATTGCTTAAACAGAGAAGCCAATCTCATATTTAAGTTTCTAGTCTTAATCTCTTGGCACTTATCTGTAGTTCTTAATACCAGAAAAATGCAGATGAAACATCTATTCAATATTCAAAGAAATAAGATCGAAGAAAAAAAAATTTAAATTAAAATATGCATTACAGTTCGGAGAGGGGGGGGGGGAACCTTCCCCAAAGAAAAAAAAACTAAAACATGCATATGATTTGAAAAAATAAATAAGAATCACCCCTCCTCCTCCCATAAAAAAACTAACTTAAAATATGAATTACACAATTATAACAAAGTATGCCCCTCCCCACAAAAGGAAAATGAAAAATGAATTTAATTACAATATGCATAACAGTTTGGAAAAATAAAAAAAAAAAACTAAAACTAAAACATGCATGTGATTTGGGGGAAAAAATGAATAAATAAAGGTCACCCCCCATAAAAAAAACTTAATATATGCAGTACACAATATTATAAACAAAGTATCCCCCTAAGGAAAATAAATTTAATTAAAAAACACATTTTAGTCAGAACAAGTCGAAAATTCAACCACCCCCTCAGAAGAAAATAGGATTTTATTAATATAATTAATGCATTTAAAGCAAAAAAGAAATCCCACCCTGCCCTCTCCCTCATCTGAAAAAAATAATTTAAATCAAGTACTGGAGCAAACGATAGTTTCCTTCATAAGAAGAAAAAATAATTTAATTAGAACATGCATTTCGAAAAAAATCTATAACTCCTCCAAAAAGAAAGAATTTTCATTCAGATAAGCACCCCTATCTGAATAACAATTGGTCAGCCCAAAATACCACCCAATTTATCAAGTATTCCATCTGTTTCCTGTTGCTGCAACCTACGACACTGCAATAAGCCATTTTTTAAGGGCTTAAAGCAATTTTTCAACAGAGGTGAAAAAAAGCTCAAAAATAGGTCATCACAAATCTTTCACACAAACAAACAAAAACATGGCCATTGCAAAGCCAATGGGAAACCACACTTCTTTGATCAACACAAGGTTGCTTTAAAATTGCTCCACATAGGAGAAGTTCTGGTTAGAACCAGTTTTTATCCATGCCATATTTCCCGATCTCTGATGCTGCAGACTACCACAGCTTTGATCGCTCAATTTTTGCGCTCGCCAAAGTTTTTTTTTGTTGTAAAATGTGGCAATTATTTTATTTTTCCCAGAAAATCAGGCTTTTTCCTTAATTCGCAGTCGAGTACATTTTTTACCGTGAAACAGCTATCCTTTGTTATTGTTCTGCAGAATGTTCTTATTGCTGACTTTTTTTTCCCTTTCCCTTTATCCCCCTTTAGTGCAAAATCTTTCTGCGCTGTCTCTCATTCTGCGGCGATGTTGCTGTGTCGGCAGCTTTCTGCCATGGTGATGAAAACAATTGGACATCACATCTGCTTGGGCCACCGCATATGCTTGGTTAAACATGTAGCACATACACCAGCATTTTGATTTTGGTGGTAAATATTTTACCAATTACGTTATGTCTTTATCTATTTGCACACTTTAAAGTCATTAATTTATTTATTGAGGTAGCAACTAGTTGGCAATTGATGATTTTCAATTTCCTTTTTTTTGCGTAGCAGCCCTGTAGCTGGTGGCTATAGCTTAATTATGTCCTCTATGTCCAACAGTTCTTGCATTGGATGCTAAAACTCCTCCTGCTTACGATAAACATGTTTCATTCAAAATTGCCTACGCTAGCGAGAGGAAACCCTTGTATTTTGTGCTATGTTGAACCAGCAGCAAACAGTGTACTTAAGTTTTATCAGTCAGAATTAGTATGCAGAATGATTTGCAAAGTAATACATTCTGCATTTTTTCAAGCTTCAAAACAGCTGAAACATACTTTTACGTCCCAACTTCAGCTGATAATTGAGGTATGAGATGAAATTTTTCTGTGAACACTTGATTTGCAGTAGAAAGAGAAAGTTTATTTGAATAATAATAATAATTGTTTTTCCATTATAAAAAGGACTATTTTTATAAAGGGAAAACAAACTTACTTGACTTTCAGCCAGTTGTGATTCTAATGTTGCAGCACTTTTAAGAGCTTGAGAAGCTTTTGATTCCATTTCTTCTAATTGTACACTTACAGATTCCATTTCAGCCTAAAATTGATTTGGAGATAAATTCATCACAATTGCTGTTTTCAAAGTACATTGTATTGCAAAGAAATGATAGTGGTCACTCATTAAATAACAAAATGATTTCTCACTCTCTCTTTCTGAAAAAAAAGGGGGTGGGTTCAGATAGAGAAATGCTAATTTGTACCTGTAAGATATTTTTCGAAATATATACTCAAAAACAAAAGAAAGTACATGCATATACAGTAGAATACCCACTATCCTAGTTTCCGCTTTAAATAAGCTATCAAATACTTTAAGGACTTCTTTTCTGTTCTAGTTTTATTTTTAAAACTATGGCTGAAATTTTTTTCCATTGTATCCTGCACTTCTCTACCCCACAGGTGCAGAATATGTCCGATCCGGTGATCTAGGATCAGGGGAAATTTGAACCATCTGGGGAAGTTTTGCAAATTCGATTTATTTATATTTTTTTTAATTTTCTGATTTTTTTCGCAAGTGTCTTTTGAATGCATATTTTCATTAACTATTTGTTGGATAATAATTTACATTTAATAATAAATATTAGATAGGAGCTTTTAATTAAAACTTGCATGTTTTTACTTAATTTAGTTTTTAGATACCTAGTTCTACATGTTACCAGTTCATTCTATTAGTTTTAAAGATGCAATTGTTTTTGTTTGTTTTTTTCAAAATTATCTATACCTATAGTAATGAATGAATTTTTATCTGAAACATAAAACATATTGTAACATTTTATGGAAATTTTTATATAGATTGGGGGAAATGTTGGCAGTAAAAACATTTTCTGCACCCCTGCTCTACCCTACTCCTTCTTTTAAAAGGATAGCATGTATTGGAGGAAAATCATTGATACAACAAATTTAGAAGAGCTCGAAAATTCCAATGAAAGTAGTGAAGAGCTTTTGGATTTAGTGATGAAAATGCCATTGTCTGAGCCAATTAACAACGAAGATATACATGAATGGAAGAATACTGATGAACAACACTATTACCGATGGAATAATAGTTAATTTCATCAATAAGGAAAATTAATCTAGCGCCCATGATTAAGACAGTGACAATGAAAATCAACATAAAAAAATCTCTCATACAGATGGGTTAAAAGCTGGGTTGGGTTTTTGACAAGACATGGCAAAAACTTGTTTAAAAGTGTCAAAAACCTGTCGAATATTGACATTTTTTTCAAATATAGTCAATATTGACATTTTTTACAAACAAGATTTCTTCAAGCTGAAAAGGCTTTTAACTATAATTTATACATCATATTAATTGAGTTGTAAGTGGCAAAATTTAAAAAATTGGAAATAACCAGTACAAATGGTGGAGAACTTCTCGTTTGACTTTGGGCAATAAATAGTACTAGTAGTCCTAGTTGGTGCTGCTGTACAGCATGATTTAGGGAAAAAGAATGAAAGCCTACCTAGGATCTGAACTTCAACACATTACCAGGATTAGCCCAAAAACCCTTAAAGGGCATGTAGCAGATAACGAATGGGGTTGCTTCTTGCTACACTGTAATTGTACTTTTCTCTCCATTTTGATATTGGGATTTTAATGTTGTTTTTGCTGTTGAGCTTGCATTCGAAAATCGCTTCGCTTCATTAGATTTTAGGCACTGGATTAAATAGGGCAATAAAATACAAGGTTGCTAATATCAGGGTTCATACTTAATTTGGATGAAAAAATTCCATGACTTTTCCAAGACTTTTTCATGACTTCAATGAAAACTTTCATGACCTTGTTAAACAAAGATAATAGAATTATTTAATTGCAAACTTGCTAATTTTTGGAAATGAGCATTAGCAAAATGTCTACATGAATGCCACAGCCTTATTGAAGCACTTACTCGTAATGAAAAAATATAAGTGTATGCTTAAAAAACTAAACTATTCTTTTATTTGCCTTCATCATATAAATTTAAGTGAAGTATAAAGGCAGTGAAATGAATATGATGATGCTTAAGTGTCTAGCACTTTTTTTAATAAACATGCAGAATGATATATTGAATAAGACAAAGGTTGAATGAGTCATCAATAAGTTTCAATAAATTTGCATAAAAAATTGCCTTTTAGTGTCAACAGAGCATTTAATTATCCAGGTAACTTGATAGTATTTTGGATCTTTAATGTAAAGTCACAGAATTTAGTTCTTTATGTTTCTAAACCAGGTCTTTTTCGTAAAAACCGTTCAGTAATGAACCAATCTTCTTATTTAAAAGTATACTTGTTTTGTTTGCTTATTTGCACATTTTCAAATGCATATAAATTAATAGGTTCAGACATTCCAGAACATGTTTGATTCCTGACATTGAGCATAGCAGTCAGTCGCATGGATTAGTTTTGCGGGCCGTATGTTGGGCACTACTGTTTTCGAGTATTAAAATTCCTTTTCCTGTATTCTATCGACTGACTAAAGATCTTTATTTTCTAAAACCTTTAACAATTTAGGTTGATTCTGACAAATTTAATAAATAAGTTCTTATGAGTGATGGAATTGAACTCGGATGCAATTGAATTGCTTTTTTTGAGTGGGCGTGGCAAAACTAAGAACGTGCAAGTTCACTACTACAGAATATGAAACATAATAAGTGCTGAAAATAACAGTTTATTCAAAATAAGTGATGTCCAAGCAGTAAAATCACATCGGAAAAAAAGGCAAACGGTTGCGACAGAAGTGGATGCAATGAGATTTCAAAATTCAGATTTGATTTTGGGATCATTCAATTTTCTACTTTTACTTTTAATAGCTTTTATTGCTTTGTACTGATAAATAACTCAAGATTTGTAATGCTCTTTTAGTTACGGTTACTTTCTCTTTGTCCAGGACATTTTCCATGACTTGAAATAAATTTCCATGACTTTCGATGGAAATTTCAATTTTCCATGACTTTTCCAGGTCTGAAATTCGCATATTTTTTCCCATAACTTTACAGGATTTCCATGACTGGCACAAACCCTGAAAACTGTACTGAAATATTCATTAAATTTACACAGTGCATAACGGGATAATAATGAACAATAGAGGATGGACCATAAAGCAATAATTTTTATAGCAATAATTATTTTATTAATTTATTTTTCTTTTTGCTTCTATCTTAGTATATCATTATTATTTTTGTAAACCTAAGAAATCAAAACCGTTAAATGTAAGATCATATATCTTTCAAAATGCTTCAACAAAGCATTCTTCAAACAATTGACTGATAGATTCAACCTGTGAGCAAGGGAATTGAATGAACAAAAATGCTTTAACTGTGTGAATGATTTTCTAAGAGGATAAAAAGTATTCTTTGGTGCCTTTTGATACATTGTGACACTTCAAAGCGACCAATACACACAGAAACATCCATTTGCTGGTCCGTTCTTTTGTCATAACTCCTACAACTTTGAATCCCTTCTGAGTGCCCAGATATCAGTTGCTCAAGTGTGGGAAGTATTTTAAAGATAAATGAGCACAAAAGATCAAAACTTGCAGCGATATTTCCCTAAAGGATATTTCTGTGCATGTAACTAAAGGCCCCCAGCTTAGAGCGGAATAACAGAGGCGCCCTGGGAGGTCCATTCCCTAAGGAGCGCTTTTCGCAAACATCTGAGCAAGTTAGTTCCATTCAAAGAGTAGTCAGAAAGTCACAGTGTCTAGTGGTCAACCCTTTCACATCATTTTCTTACATCAAAACAGTTTAAATCAGAAAGGAATTTCAAAGCAAGCTTTACTACTGCAAAATTTCAAACCATCTGATATACACTTCAGATGAAAAAAAAGGAAATCTTGCTTGAAATCAAGTCGGATTTTTTTTTCTTTTTTCAAACATACTTTGATAAATTTTAGCTAGTTTCATAGGATAATTTACTAATTAAGGCAATTTGATTATTGAAAAGAAACCAAATAAATTTTAGAAATCTCATAAAAGAAGGTGCAATTAACATATTGAAGTTATTCTAAGACAATACATAAAATCTGAAAACGATAGGGAGAAAAGAAATGTTTTATTTGGTATGAGTAAAGCGTATATTAAACAAAAGAATTCAAGATATTACCATTTTATTTGTGCTTTCGTATACATTTTATGTTTTGCATGGTCAACTTTTACGTATAGTCAATGCGGTCGTCCTAATTTTTGTTTGTGAAATTAAAAATATTCCAAACCGTTTCACTAAAATTTCATCAAAGGGTGCCACGAATCTAAAAAGTTATAATTTAAGTTTGAAAATATCATTATTTAAAAATAAATAAATAAACGAGCTGATGTGTGCATCACATGACTTCCTTTTACACCAATTTAATGCTATTTCCCTATTATTGCAATTTTAATGGGATTCTCTCTCTAACTCTTTAAATATCACTAGCAATGGCCACATTGAAAGCAGATTTAAAAAAAAAAAAAAAAAAATCGCCAAATTTTTCGCCAAGTTGGCGACAAAACTTGGCAACCAAAAGACTGGCGATATATCGCCAAGTGACCGCCAAATTATAACACCACTTGAGTTTGCATCGAAATTAACAATGATTTCCCCCCAAAAAGGTGCAAAAGACCCCTTTAGAAACACCCGAATGCAACCAAAATAGGAGGTGCACAACTAGACCCCACTACGAGTCTATGTACCAAATTTCAACTTTCTAGGACATACCATTTTTGAGTTATGCGAGATACATACGCACATACGCACATACGCACATACGCACATACATACAGACGTCACGAGAAAAGTCGTTGTAATTACCTCGGTGATGGTCAAAATGGATATTTCGCGTGTCTATACATTCTTAGGCACTTTTCCGCATGTGGTCGAATCGAAAAAAAAACTCAACATTCATTTGGGGGTGAGCAAAATGGAAATTAAGGGCGATTTTTGAGTGAAATTTTTTTCGCGAATACAATACTTCCTTTTTTGTAAAAGGAAGTAAAAATAAATAATAATAATAAAATATAAATAAATAAAAAGCGCAGTAAACACATTATAATGTTTAAAAAAAATAAAACATACTCATACAAAGGTAAAATATGTCAGAGAATTAAAAAAATAATAATATTGTGTCAAATAAATTATAAAACTTGAGGATTATGATAAATTTTGTGAAGAATACTTTGTAAGAAGGTGGGGGTTTTTGATAAGAAAAACACATTTCCGTTTCTTTGCTTTATTCAAGCATAAAAATATTGGTACCTGTAAGGAATTATTTTTACACTCATTCATTATGAGTTCAAATAGCAAAATGTTGAGAAACAAAGCTTCCACAGAAAGATAAAAATATCTTGCCTGATTATTTAAAGCATTATACGTGTACCATCTAAGAGTACTTGAAATGTTAATATCTTAGTAAAACAAATTACAACAACAGTTTCTTGAAATAATATAAGTTACGTCCCTTTTGACTGAGGAAAAGAGCTTGAGTACCTCTCCCCTAAAAGCACCAGAACCCAACAGAGAAGCGCAATAACAGGTATTCTGCCCCTGGAAGGACTGCCGACATATATTTGGCCGAAGCAAAAACGGCTAGAAACGCCGCGACGATACAGGATCGTCGAAGTCAGTTAGGAACCATTTTCCTTAAACTAAAAATAAAACTAACTTGCAATTTCTGTGCTCTTTCAGTCATCTCAGCTTTGCTGCGCTCAACTTCCTCAAATTTAATAGAAACTTCTTGAAGTTGATTCTCTATTTGCTTTCGCCGTCTTTCAGATTCTTGCCGAGCAGACGACAAAGTTTGTAACTCAGAAGACAGTGTGCTGTTTTCACTCTCTAAATTAGATTTCATTTTTTCAAGAACAGCTTTTGCCTGAAAAAAGAATAAATAATTCAGAAAACAAAAAGCACCATTAAAAAAATACAGAAATGAAAAATATAAATAAAATAAAAATTCAAATATTCAATAAATTTTGCATTAACCATGTCAAAATAACACATAACAGATTTCAAACTTTTGATATTATTTAATCTAAAATCATTCTAAAACGTATTTATTGGATTTTCAGGTATTAACTTATACAATCTAAAGAGCAATGCTGCAATAAGTATACAGCTGCATCCCTTAGTAGAGTCTCCCCCCGAGAGTCTCTGCTTAATGACACCGAGAGTAGAGCCTTTCGATAACATTAAGTGACTGATAACTAAGTGACTAATGATTATAAATGAAGCTTAGAATTAAAAGAATTTAAAACACATTAGCACAGAAGATAATTACTTTATCTGTGATTAAGAATTTAAAAAAAAAAAAAAAAACCTTAAAAACTACGTACACATTTGTGTTACACCACGTATTTGGGAAGAGCTTACTTTTTCATAGAACATAAGTACAGTCAGGCTCGTGTAACAAGCCCTGATTTACCAGAACTCGAGTAGGTAACAAGGAAACCAGACATGGTATAATGTTAAGTCTATGGGAGAATAACTGGCTTTTAAGGAGCAAACCCGTGTTATAGCAAGCAATATTTTTGTGATTCTGCTGACTCGATTCCATTGACTTCCACATCTCCAGCGCAGCAAATTATTTCTTAGAAATATTTTTTTTAAACTCTGAAGTCAATCAAAAGCTCAGGGGAAATCCCAAATCCTGCAAACAAGTGATAGCTTTCTTTTTTATTTGTGATGTACTACTCCTGTGCATATTGCAGCTAAAATTTAAACTAATGCAGGAAAAGATATGACAGTTCAAACAGGGCTGCCACTGAATTATGATCCTAAAAATAGTCGTTTTAGTAGCATCTTAAATGAAAAAAAGTCGCAAAACAAGGAAAATAGTATCAAAATAGTCTTTTATTATTTTTTAAATAGTATCAATATTAAATGACATACTTTTTTGATGAATAGACATATCTCAATTGTATAGCATATAAGCGGGATCACCTGGACAGTTACACACAAACGTTGTTCCCGACATGGTTTCATACCAATCGTATTTCAATGATAAGAATGTGAAAGTTTTGTATATAATAGAGATATTTTTATAAAACAATGAAAACATTATAGTCAGTAATGAATAAATACCTCTGTGCTGAAAATTAAATGAATCAATTAAGCAACGTTTTGAAGCACAAAATGCAATTGTTGTGCTTCAAAACCTTGGTTGATTGATTCATTTAATTATAGTTGGTAATTACTTTCTGAAATGTTCCAAAATATAGAAGTAAACACACACACACATTTTTACTTTTAAATATTAATCAGTCAATTTTCTTTCTCAAATAAAATAACTTATTATCCATACTATTCTGCATACCCATCAAACAAAGCAAAATTTTTGACATGTTTCACTATATGATATAACGGATTACCCAATAGCCTGAAAAGAAACTATCTGCTGGCTGCTGTAATATGTCAATTGCAGTTAAACACTTTTCCGTTTAAAAGCATTGCTAATGCACGTTAGTTGTTTTGACTTTTAAATTTAAAAAAAATCACTAAAACTAAACAGTGTTATTAAATTTACAATCAACTAAGCATAGCAATCAAAAGCTTTTATTTACATTTATACATTAAAGTTTTATTTAAATTTACAGTAAAATGAAAATAAAGAGGCAAAAAAGACAGAATGGTGTATGTTCATTAAATAAGGCAAGGTTAATATTAGCACTCATATAATTGTAATGGTTACTTGTAGGCAAGTGGTTGAAAAAATGTAATAAGTCATCCCCCAAATCTTTTTATCATTAATAGGGTTTAAACAAAAGAAAGTGTTTACAACACGTTGTAGTATTTCATTAAAAAACAATATACTTAACACTTCTAAATTCACTATCACTTTAGCAGATGAAATAATCATTAGAGCTTAGAGATGCACATTTACACATTTAAGTTTCATTTATATTTTCAGAAAAATGGAAATAACAGCAATAAAAAAGCAGAATGCTCTATGTTAATTAATTAACATCGTCCAAATATATTGCAGCTGCAGAGAACATCAAGCAGAGAAAAATAGCCGGGTTACCAGAAGTGAATGATGATCCAGAGTAACACAAAATACCTAAAAAGGTCAACTTTGCCCACTTAAACTTGACTTTGCTATTGAATCACCTTTTTTTGAAATTAAATTAAGTGCATTTGTTTGTGAAATCTTAATTACTTCCTACCGTACAAGGTACAATGTTCTAATTGCGGACCATAAAAACCATTAATAAACCTAATATTCCTCTTTAAGAGGGGTTATTGTTATTCTTGTTGGCAAGAAATATGAATCTCGTGACAGATGGCGCTAGGAGAGAAAAAAATGGCTGTTTTACTTATCCTTGCCAATAAATGAGGTCACCCTAACCCATTTTACGAGTTTTCCCATAATTCAGCAGACCTGAGTGAGTTTGAAATCAAAAAAGTTCGGCCGCTGTTACTTAAAAAAGCTTTTTTTTTTTTTAAATTTTTACATTTTTTTTCATACATCTGTCGTATTTTTTACATTTTAGTCGCTTTTCGACTGAAGTAGTAGCAGTTTTTTACAAAATAGTCGTTTTTGCCTTAATTTAGGCTAAAATAGTCATCATAGTCGGCAACCCTTCAAGGTAGTCACAATAGTCACTTTTTTAGTCGTCAGCGGCAGCCCTGTTCAAACTATCTAACTTCTTCGGGTCTGCATAGAAAAAAAGTTGTTTTTTCATATTTTACTAGGCCTGTGTTTTTAAAAGCACTCTACTATGAAAAGATCCCCTTGACACTCATTATAAACTAGTTCGACTGTACTTGTTGTATTGTGTGCAGAAGTTCTAGAATTGTTAGCTGTATTACTAAGCATGTAATATACTTGTCTCTTATTTAAACACTCATAAAAATCAACTTAGAAACATTTACTTTGATCTCATTTGAAAGCAATCAGCTGTATGAAACATGCTTTATTTCTTCATAACTGCCTAAGAGGGAGAAAACAATTTTCTTTTTCTTCCACAAAGTAATGTAAAAATATTCTTAAACTATTGAAACTAGTCATTTACCATTCATAATTTTGAGGTCTTTTAGGAATAGACAGTGGGTGGGATCAGGGTTTCCACTATAGTCACATTTTCTACAAAATGCGAAAATACTATATGAACACCAAAAATGAAACAAAATGTTTTTGCTTTTATACTGAAGTAAAAAGGAAAAATAATAACTATGAAAAATCCTAAAGAAGAAGCCATGTCATATTGCCATACTTGCAGGATGATATTCAACTTAATATTTTTTAATCTAAATTAAGGTAATCAAATTACTATCAAATTCAACAATACTTAGTTTTAGTGGACATTATGTCTCTCCAATAGTTCATTTATTGTGGGGAGGGGGGGGAACTTGTATCGTTTAAAAAATTAAACTGATCTTCTTTCAGTGGTATGTACAACTCAATCTTTATTTATTTATTTATTTGAAAAAAGTTACTGCATTTATTTAGCTTACTGCATCACTTTAAAACTATAAAATTCCAGACATAAGATGTGTATATGATCAGATAATATTTAAATGGTGAAAATAGTCTTTAAATAAAATAGAAATAAAAGATATGTCCTAAAGTAATCATAAAACGTGAAAGAATGATTTTATCAAGCTTACCTTTTGGGCAGCATCTAATTGTTCATTTAGTTTCTCTACAACCATTGTATGCTTTTGCCGCAGATCTCCTATTTGATTTTGATGAATTGAAGTTTCTTCTTCTAAATTTCTTTTTAATAAAGTAAGTTCCTCTTCCATTTTTGATCTTAAAGCCTGTTGCGTTGCAGTGGAATCGATTGAATCTAAAAGCTCATTTTTCAATGCCTCCAATTCCTGGAAAAAATATTTAAAAAGATTTATCAACACAATTAGTTCATAGTTTATGTTTGGGTTGATCAGGGTTCACACTAAGGAAAAAGAGTAAGGTGGGATCGAACATTCTGACCAAAATTTCAAGTGAGATTTTTTAAATTGAAGTGGGAGCAGTCATTTTTTTTTTCTTTTATTGCTTAAACATTTGAGATAAATATTTATTTGATCAGAGTGTTTGTATATCATGAAGCACAAAACCTTTTTAATGAGCACAACATTGAAAGGGAAAATTCCATTTTTTTTCTAGAATAAATGTGCATCTTATTATTTTAGAGATATTTTTCCTCTTAAAAAAATTTGTGTAAAGTTAAAATCCCTAAATTTCCACTACATAGGCAAGATTCTTTTCTTAAATCAATCATTTAATAAATGGTGCACTAATGAAGTACTCTGAATTGTTATAAAAAATGTATCATGGCCTCCAAACGAAGAAAAAAATACAAAAAAAATCAATTTTTGCAGACAAACGGATTTTGGCGCAGCTTTGACGTAAAATAGGTTAAAAATTACATTTTGTTTCATACAACTAGGAGTTGAAGATACACTTAAAATTTCAAACGATGCTTGAGCCGGTTAGTAAACCAAAAGAATAAAGCTATTCTCAATCTTCTATTCCACTTTCTTTGAGGCTAAACTCTTAAGTTATTCTGTTCATTGATAATAAGATAGCAGTTGAAAATTATCAGAAGTCATCCCATTTTAATTGGTTAACTAAATCTGTGATGGCAGATCTGCCAACCTTATGAAAAGAAAAAAAGGGAGATCCATTCAAAGCTTTAAGGGAGAAAAGGGGAGATTTTAAACAATGCTATAATGAATAAAAAACAGTTATATCAAGTATTTCTAGTTCAAAGTAGATTGATGTTACATAATGTGTTAATTTCATACTATTCCAGTGCAGTTCTTTAAAAATTCTTGTACTGTAGATTGAAAAGGGTTAATGGACAGTTTAAAAAAATGTAATTACTACAGCTTTTTCATTCGAATATGCTGCACAATGTCATTTCTTCCTCTATGGCTGATACTAATGTCTATAGCGAACTCTTCACAAAACGCGTAATGCAGACCTTTATTTGATTTTTTTATGAAAAAGAACTCATTCGCATAATCGCTCTCATAAGTTTGTAGATATTTCTTTTTTTTTTCAGACATAGCTAAAGATGAATGTTAAACTACAACGGACGCTGTAGATCAAGGATCAAAATGAAAACACGCGGTGCAGTTAGAATGCGCTTGAAAACTGTGTTAGAAATAGAATTGCTACAATCACCTCTACACTTACTTTTGCCCATGCAACTAAACTTCATGATAATCAACCGATGCTCGTTCGGACTAACGATCTAAGTGAATCGGAAGCTGGCTGTCGGATTGGACGCGTGACGTATTGGACTCCCGCCATTGGCTTAGCAGGGAGGCGTCTCTGCCATTTGGTGCATTCTCATTGGTTGCGTGGACGTGTGGGCATTGATGTGAATACTGATGAGGACAGGTTATTTAACAGCGAACGGAGTTGAGATTCGCACTCTCTTTTTTAAGACTCGGTCAGTGATGTCTGTCCTGTAAAAGGTAGCTTGAGTGGAGCTCGTATTGCTCGGCTGATTCCCGATGATGCTTAGCTGATCATAGTAATAGATTAGCAGTATTAGGATGGAGCTTAGCGAACAAGCTAGTCATATTTAATTTATCTTTTTACCTGTAGCTTCAGTTAATAGTTTATACAATTATATTTACTTTTTTCTCACATGTTAATACATTTTAGTTATTTTAAAGAAGTCTCTTCGTCTGTTATTCACAGAAAGATGAAATGTTAGTTCTTTCACTAACTCTGCAAGAAGTATTAAAGTTAATAGGTGATATCATTCATCAATGGTATCAAACTGAACGATACCGCGAAAACGGCAATGGCGCATGCGTGAGATAGAAATAGAAGTCGAAGTGCAAATGTAGAGTTAAACCAAAACACCATCTCCGGAAGTGTTTCGGTCGACACTCCGAACGCACCCGTCAGATGTTTGCCGCTCACTGAGCAGTGCGGGTTTGCTCTGCTAGCCACGTCATCTATTAGGGCTGTGATTAACTATTTTAAGAAAATAACGTTTAATTTTAAAAAAAAAAGAAAAGAAAATTAATTTAAGTTCTGAAATTTTGAATTCAAATTATGCTTTTTGCAATCACGAGCTGCGACGAACCCTGTTCATTGGAGTTATTGTTTCTAGAAACAGCTTCTGTCCCCCCCAAGCCTGCCCCTCCTCTTGGGCGGTTACTGTTGTGAATGTGTAGGCTTGTGTGTGTGCGTAGACCTGAGTGAATGCACGTTGGCGGGTATATGTGTAAAGGTAAGTGCGTATGTAACTGTGTATATGTATGAGTGTATGTACATAAGCGTGTGTAGGGCATGGACACCCATCGACCGGATTTCGGGGGACATGCTCAGGACTGGGGGAGCTGCGCCTGCAGAGGACGGTGGGGTTGAAAAAGGAACCAAACGGCAAGGACGGTCAAGTGAAAACAATTAGCAATCGTGACTGCTCAAAAAACCCAAAAAGAATTTAAAAAACGGGAGAATTGGATACTCAAACATACAACCGCAGTGTTGCCAGATTGGGGGAAATTTCCCCATTTTGGGGAAATAAGGTGCTCTCTGGGGACATTTTGGGGAAATGGGTTTTGAGGGGAATTCTTTGGGGAAAATTTTTTTTCTTGGGGAAAACCTGGGGAAAAAAGAATTTTTTTCGTATTTAAATTCGCATCAAGTAGTAGTTACATTGTTTGTATCAAACAGCGTTGGTTTAGCTTTGCTCAACCTCATGGAATTCGCATTATGTGGAATATTATGCTACGGAATTCGCATTAATGTTCTGAGTGAGTGACTAGTTGATGTGTGAAACGGGTAAAAATAAGTGCGATGAAAAATGTTCTTGGATAAATACAGTGAAACCTCCCTTAACGGACACTCTCGAATAATGGACACCTCTAATTAACGGACATTTTTGCAAGTCCCAGTCCCTCAATATAGGCCATTCCATGTAATTCACTCTGAATAACGGACACTCCGAATAACGGACAGTTATTTCACAAAAAAATTTCCTTGCGATCGTAGCACTTCCGTTTTTTTTTTTTTTCACAGAATATCTCAGTAACTTGCTTGCCTTACAAAGCTTTTCATCCTCCACAACTGATATCCCCCCCCCCCTCGTCATTTCCTTATCACTGTTTCTTGGAATTAAAAGGGTGGTAATAGGCAGATGCAGCGTTTGGGGCTTAAAAGTTGGGGGCAGAAAAAAAAAAAGAACTAAAAGGCATGGTACCTTTTGCGGGCAGCAAAAAATGAAAAAGAAAAAAAAGTCATAATTTTGTTACGGCTAGTTTTGAGAGTATTGAAGCAGATAAGTGAAAACTGATGTCAGTCTAACAATTAACGTACGTTTTTCTTAAGATTTTAATGAATTTTGTACACAATAACTATTCAAAAGTTAAGATAGAAAAGGGGAAACTGGGTGCTTTTTCTAACTGGGGCTCTCGGGAGATGCAATTGAGCAGACCGGCACCGGTAGTAGTCGGCTTAATGGCGCCGTGGTTTCGTTGGGTTGTTTAATTTTTAGACATGAAAAAGATTTGCCCATATTCGAGGTCATATTGCCAACTGTCAATCATGCAATAGTGATACTCGAGATAAAATCAATAAATTAACCATAAAAAATGTGTGTGGGGGGGGGAGGGGGTTTGCTTGGCCGAATCGCCGCCGTTGGTAATGCAAAAAAGAGATGTCAAACTGTTTTAACTGATTACTTTCAATTGATTAAATGCTTTTTAAGACAAGTATGTGCTGTCAGTATACCTTTATTAAGAAAAAAAAAAGATTAATTACACTTGACGTAAAATGTAGTAAACCTTTCGCAATTGTTTCGATTGTGTTCTACAAAGGGTACAACAGCCCATTTTGAAAAAGGTAAATTAAGTGATTCCTCCTAATAGCGGACACCTCCCAATAATGAACAAAACTTCTGATCCCTTGACTGTCCGCTATTCGGAGGTTTCACTGTATATACAAAAATCATAGTTTAAATGTACATACAGAAGCAGAGTAGTAAATGCGAGTAGGAAAAAAAATATTTGACTATTTCTTCTCTCTCGGTCAGGCGCTTGTATTTATGACTTGTGGCACCAGCACGGCTTTGCCCGTAGTAAAAAATTAAAAGATCTTTTGGGTCCCCTGTATATTTACAAATAATGCATGATGAATTTCTCGCCAATTGGCTTGGAATTTTCTCGTCCATTTTATGATAATTTTGCTCCGGAAAATGTTCTTAAAATTGGAATAGAAAAAGAACAAAATTGAATTTTCGAAAAATCGCTTAAAGGTGCACACCCCCATGCTACTAACTAATTCTTTGCCAAATTTCATGAAAATCGGGCCGAACGGTCTAGGCGCTAGGCATGTCACAGAGATCCTGACAGACAGAGAGATATCCAGACAGAGAGACTTTCAGCTTTATTATTAGTAAAGATAAAGAAAGATAAAGAAGACAAAAAGAAAGCGAAAATGGAAAGAAAAAAAGTTGTGGAATATTGTAAGAAAATTTGGCTATTTGGGGGAAAAAAAAATTTCAAGAGACAAAAATATTACAGGATATCGATTCATTTTACGAAAATATTAGTGGAAAAATAATTTTTGAATTTGCGGAATTTTGATAGAAAACATCGCTTTTTGGGGAAAAGTTGGAAGGGAATTGGGGAAATCTGGATTTGACCATCTGGCAACACTATACAACCGGGAGAATGGAGTAAAAAACAGGAGTCTCCTTTTGGAAAACAGAAGAGTTGGCAGGTCTGGAGATGGGAAATTTCCTGATCTTTTTAATGTAGGTCTGTCAATGGTGATCAGTGGGAACAGCCTGGAAAGAGATTTTTAAAAAAGTTGCGGGAATAAAGCAATTCTGCTCCCTAGCACGAGTCCTGGGTAGGGTAAATTACAAGTTATGGGCAGTGTTGCCAGATTGGGGGAAATTTCCCCATTTTGGGGAAATCTGCTGCTCTCTGGGGAAATTTTGGGGAAATGGGTTTTGAGGGGAATTGTTAGGAGAAAAATTATTTTCTTGGGGAAAACCTGGGGGGAAAAAACCTCGGGGAAAAATTTTTTTTGTTAAATTTGAGTTTTGACATCTGGTAGTTACATTGTTTGGTGAGGTTCCAACTGGCCTAAACTGTCAAACACATCAAGATAAGCTTGTCAGTCAAAACCACGAGAAATTTTTGGACCAAATGGGAAAACACCACATTGTTTGTATCAAACAGCGTTGATTTAGCTTTGCTCAACTTTATGGAATTTGCGTTTCGTATTATGTGGCATGTTATGCTACGGAATTCGCATTAATAGTTCTGTGTGAGTAACTAGTTGATACGTGAAACATGCAAAAATAAGTGTAATGAAGTGTAATAAGTGTAAAAAAACATTTGGTTATTTCTTATCTCTCGGTCAGGTGCTTGTATTTATGACTAGTGGCACCCGCACGGCTTTGCCCGTAGTAGAAAATTAAAAGGTATTTTCGTTCCCCTGTATATTTACAAATAATGCATGATGAATTTCTCGCCAATTGGCTTGCCCACGTTTCGGTTCCACATTATGATAACTTGGTAATTTAGTCGTCCATTTTATGATAATTTTGCTTAGGAAAATGTTCTTAAAATTGGAATAGAAAAAGAACAAAATCGAATTTTCGAAAAATCGCTTAAAGGTGCACACCCCCATGCTACAAACTGATTCTTTGCCAAATTTCATGAAGATCAATTGAACGGTCTAGGTGCTATGTGCGTCACAGAGATCCTGACAGGGAGAGAATTTCAGCTTTATTATTAGTAAAGATAAAGACAAAAAAAAAAAAAAAAGCGAAAATGGGAAGAAAAAAAAAGTTTGCAATATTTATTCAAGAAATGAAATAATCGACTGTATGAGCTGCATTGGGGGGGGGGGGGGGGGATTGTAAGCGCCACATCAGAAGTTAAACAGCTTTAAAAATTAAATAAATAAATAGATAAATCTGTTTTTCAAAGAAACTGGAAAGGAATTTAAACAGATTACAAATCAAACAGGCTTTTTTTCAATTTAAAATTTTTTTACTTATAGTTAAGGACCCTAAATCTTTAAACCACAGACTTTTCCAAATTTCAGATCACTGTCGAAAAGTTTGACATAACAGAGGTAAAAATTTGATTTGAACAATCACTTTAATGTATATTTTAAGAAAGTTATGAACTTTCATTGAAATAATTACAGGAAAGTTGGCTTAAATCTCAGCACTTTAATCCAAAAAACAATTTTTAAAGATGTAGGATTGGACTTATTCCCAAAATAAGGTTCTAAAAAACTTTCTCAAACTACTCAAAAATTTGGATAGCTTCTCCCGATTTTGGCTCAATCCTTTTAACTAAATATTAAAGAAAAAAATAACGATATATTCTTGCAAATTTCTTATTGTCTGCCCAACAAAGAACACAGTGGCGGATCCAACCGATTGTTTTGGGAGGGGCCATCCGAAATTTTTGAACAAACTCCGAACTTCCCATGAAATTTTATTAAAATGAAGTTTCAAAAACTCAATTTTTGGGGTATCGAGACATTAAGTGAAGGTGTGGATTTAGGAATCTCCCTCGAAAATGTTTCAAAATTTAAATTTCCGAGTATTTTCTGAAAATTATGAAACTAAAAACGCATTTTGTCTATTTTTGATGATGTACGGAGAAAGGTCAGGTTTCGGGCGCTGGCCCCAAAATGCTTTTTGAAAATAAAACTTAGAAACCAAAATGTTCTGTTATTATACATTGAGAAGTTAGAAGAGGAGGGGTACTCTTCTCTAGCTCTTAAGCTGTCTAGCCTAAAAATGCACCTTTAGGTAATGTTTGCTTACATTAAAGGAAATGTGAAGGTGCTCAGAATCCTTCCTTCCTGGAAATATTTTGCATTCGAGGCTCTAAAAATTCGATTTTTAACTATATTTATACATATTTAATCAAGGGATGGAAGATTCGTTAATTCCTCCAAAAACCTCCTTTTAAAGCTATCATCACGATATAAACTAGGGGGGGGGGGGTCCTATCAAAAATCGTTTGTAATTGAAGTCCAAAAAATTTCATTTAAGTTGCTTTTAAGCAAGTTAAGTGGTAAGGGCTGGATAAGCTAGTTTCCGTTGACCTTTTCCAAATAAAAGACTTAAAATGCAATTTTTTTGCTACATGTCAAGGCATTTGTGAAAACGCATGGGAAAGGGAGGTTCTCTCCCTAGTTTCGAAATTAAAGCCATAAAAACGAAAATTTAGGCTCTCTTTGGTCTTGTGAACAATAGGTATACTCTGAGAACAGCAGCATTTAGAGATCGTCCAAGTGTCTGTAGTTGGAATCAAGAAATGATGTAAAAGATGGAGAAAAATTTTGGAAATAAAAGTTTTGTTTTGAGGATAGGGACATAATTTATCTCCCAATTAAGGCCTACACTGTTTTTTCAGTAAAACACATGTGTTAAATTTTGATATCTTCTCATATTTTTTTCTTCTTTTTTTCTTAAAAAAATTCTTACAATCACAAGGCTTTGGGAGGGGCCATGGCACCCCTCTAGATCCGCCCCTGAAAGAACAAAGGGTTGAGTTTAATAAATGTAATGTTAATCAGAGTTCTGGCAATCCAATATAATTTGGGTATTTCACCATGTCTCTGGCTCTAAGTTCACTTAAGAAGGTGTTCTGTATTCATGGGATCCACTTTGCAGACTTGATAAATATTTGAGGGCAGTATACCTGCTTTATTAAGATGATCTGCCAAGCAGTTGCAGTTAATTTGTTTTATCTAGGGTGCTCGGGCAAAAGAGTATAAGTCAAAAATACTGATGAATGCTCTTAACAGTACAGTTCGACTTATACTCTTTTTCCCTTTAGCAAAAATGACTTACCTGCTTTATACTATATTGCTTTCACAAAGAATTAAAACGAATTGACATTTACTATCTGAACCGCAATGAAAGATAAGGTCCATATAGTATAAATATGAAATAACCTGATTTTACTCAATTTTTGACTTATACTCTTTTTCCCGAGCACTCTAGTTATATTAGTTCAATTATTTTTATTATTTTATTTTTAATTCAACTAAACGAGTTATTTTTGACATATTTCATAACTTCTCGAAGAGCATCCTTAACAGTTATTTTACCAAAACAAAGAAAAAAATGTATTTATTACTTCCTTTTACAAAAAAGAAAGTATTGTATTCGCAAAAAAATTTTCACTCAAAAATCGACCTTGCATTTTTACTCAACCCCAAATGAATATCGAGTTTTTTTCGACTTGACCAGACGTGGATAAGTGCCTAAGAACGTATAGACACGCGAAATATCCGTAATGACGATTCCCGAGTTAATTACAACGAATTTTCTCGTGACTTCTGTATGTACGTGTGTATGTATGTACAGATGTGCGTATGTATGTTGCATAACCCAAGAACGATATGTCTTAGAAAGTTGAAATTTGGTACATAGACTCCCAGTGAAGTCTAGTTGTGCACCTCCCTTTTTGGTTGCATTCAGGTGTTTCTAAAGGGGTCTTTTGCGAGGGGAGAAATCGTTGTTAATTTCGATGTAAACTCAAGTGGTGTAATAATTTGGCAGACACTTGGGGATATATCGCCAGTTTTTTGGTCGGTAAGTTTTGTCGTCAACTTGGTGACAAATGTGGTGATTTTATCTATTTTTTTCAAAAATCTGTTTCAATTTGGCCACTGTTGATGATATTTAGAGAGTAAACACTTGAATGACATGCCAGTAATGGGGAAATGACATTAAATTGGAGTAAAAGGAAGTCATGTAATGCACACATCAGCTCGTTTTTTTCTTAACTAAGGGGAAAATAATCTATTGGCCATTACTTTTAAACAAAACGCACAGCATGTAGAATGCAGTCAAGGAATATTCGGAAGTAGTTTGAGAAGATATGATGAAGATTAATAATGACATGAATAGTGTGACATTCATTTTTCATGCACTACAACACACTTAATAAAAGACAACTTAAGAGGGAGGGGGGAATACAATCAATCAAGGGTTAAATTACCTCATTTAAGTCTCGTTTTTGTTTTTCTACCTTCGCTCTTGCTTCTTTTTCTGCTTCTAAATCCTCTTGAACTTCTGTCAGTTGATTTTCCATTTCTCTAAGGAATTTCTGAGCTTGAGCTTTAGCAACAAGTTCTTCGTCACACCTTAAATAACATAAAAATAGTTGTTTGAACAATTATACAGCTTTTACTTTTCAAGTAATGCAACAATTAGTAACAACTAATCTTAAATATTTTCTTTAAAAATTTAACAGTAAATAGTTTTTCAAAATATTTTAAAATTATATTTTCTATATGTTACAAGCATCAAAATGAAGCATGTAATTACTTATTGAGTGCTTGAGCTAACTCATCTTCTTTCCTTGCTAGCTGCATTTGTACTTCTTCAATGTGTTGCTTCTTCTCTAATAATTGCTCTTTTAAATCATTTAACTCTGTTTCAACTTTACGAGAGGCTCGTTCCAATTCTTGCCTAACCTATTAAGTTTAAAGCAAATTGAATGAGTAGAAAAAAGGGGGAGGGGACAGTCAAATAAATTAAGGACTTTTAAAGACTGATATAAAGTTTTTTAAGACACTATCCAAGACAGAATTATTGGAAACACAGTTAACAGTTTTTATGTAAGTAGCAATATTATAATACTTAAAACACATCTAAAAAAAATTAACACCATAAAAAATGTCGTAGAAAAACTCTTTTAAGAAGTTACATCCCTTTACAGTGTCAAAGCAGAAGATTGTAATCAAAAATCAGGAAATTCCCAAAATTACTACTTTTGAACTTTTTTCAGTGTAAAGCAAGAATATTGCAGATTTTAAAACTGATGACTGAAATCAAGCATTCTGTCTTGTAAGTTGTTGTAAGTAAGTGCACTTGTAAGTATCTTTCATAAAACATTTTGTCCAAACTTGGCAAAGTCCAGGAGTTTCCTATCTATTCATCTTTAATGTGAATTCACAGGGAAACTAGAAGCCAGACATAACAGCTTTAGCTTTTTGTTTGTAACAAACCTGGTTTTGCCATTAAGCAATAAGCAAATTCTGCAATAAAAAAGCTTCAAATTTCTTATTTAAAGTTTCATATTTATAATGATCAGGATAATTATATTTAATCTCACATTACATTCGAAAGCAGCAGAGAAAGCAATTGTTAATTGCCACTAGAAAAAAAAGTTATGCAATTTTATATATTTGTCTAAAACTTTACTTTTTATAAACCAACATGAATGAAAAATCATTTTAACTAGCTAATAAATTAGTGTTCATGCATTTTTTACTTATCAACTACTTATTCACAGTACAGTACAACCTAGTTTATTTGGGCTAACTAGGGCCGAAGGATATCCGGATAAACGAAAATCCTGGTAATATGGGTAATAAGTAAACACATTTGTAAATATGCAGACTTATCTCAAAAACTAATGATTTGTAACAAAATTCCATAGGACTGTTATTCACAATCACTTATCATTTATAGTTCAGCTTTTTGGTGTCAGAATGACACTCCAAATAAGCCATGTTGTTTATTAGATGCCCATAATTTATTGCAAAACCTATTCAGGAGTTGTACACAGTATAAAGCACTTCTTGTAGAAATGCCCAATTTCATCTAAATTTCACTTAAGAGAAAACTCCTCACAGCTACACAAGCCAAAATCTTCTGGCAGCTCTAGCTCACCCACATTCCTGTCCCTTAATGAACCAACTTTTTATTTTATTTTCAAAAAAGGGATATCTAATTCAGGGAATTAAAAAAAGGGGGGGGGGGACAAATAAATTTCTTTTTTATCTTTGAATTATATTTATCAGCCTAATATTTCTCCCTTTTGAAGAATTTGTGTGTGTCTTGGGGGGGGGGGGGAGGGATAGAAAAAGCAAATAGTTTTATTATATTTTATTTTCATTATATTACTTTTATTTAATGTTGCTATTGTTTTCCTCATACAATGTTTGTTTTAACAAAAACTTTAATGTTTTTCTTATTGTAAGCATCCTGCATGATGAGAAAAAATTCATCTGCTTATCAAAAGATTGCAACTATGTATTGTTTTAAAATTTAATAAATGGGCAATATTTCTCTTGTTGAGCTTGCTGGTAAAGGTCGACTGGCAAGGATGTCGAATTAAATGCTTAGGGTCCATGCTTAACTGTCCCTGCGGTCCCATTTGTCGGGGGAACTCCTCGATATCTAAAACAGATGAACCATGCAAATGGTAGATGTGGGGGACTTTGGGGTGTTATGTCATGCAGGAGTAGTTGTACAATTATATGAAATAAAGAGCGTATATTAGGAGCATTTATAGTTTTGTTCTTGCTATTGCTATTTAGAATTATTATTTGAGTGAATATAAATTTTCTTAGACTTTACAAATTTGATACGGATAAACCAGACATCTGGATAAACGGGGGCCGTATAAACGAGGTTCTGATGTATTATGTAATTAGAGAGTACGACTCCTTGAAATCAGACAAATAACAGATCACTAATTTAAAATGGGATCAACTTGCAGTGCTAAGGCATTTAACAACATTTATGGCACCATGGAAATGGTTACATAATTTGAACTTCATATTTTGTTATTGTGTTACTACATTAAATGTTTACAAAAATGAAACACAAGACATAGAAAAACGAAAGAGAACTTATTTAAATTATACCAGTTACACTTTCTAAGCCAAATGACCTGTTTCTGGTACTAGAAAAAAAATTAATTATTATTATTTTTTACTTGGCAAAACTTTAATTAAAGCTCTAGTTTTGAAGTTTTTTCAATGCTTCATCCTCAGAGGGCCACATCAACACATTCACAAAGCTAGATCGGCAGGCTGCACATCTGTTGAGTAAATAGCTTAGGCAGAAACTTTTTAAGTGGAGAGAGAGGTTACAACATTATAATTAACTATAAAAGGGGCAGGTGGGGTTGGTAATTTTCCAATTGTCTAGTTTTTGTGCCCCTCTCTCAAAAAAAAAAAAAAAAAAAAAAAATCAATGGAAGTTGAATAAATACTACTTTATGCATTTTTTGAATAATGAAACAGAATGAACATGATATTGAATATAACCTACCAATAATGAAAAGAAAAAAAATCCCACATTATTGGATGGGATTGAAATCTTTTGAATTATAAGAGGATTATAAGTGTCATTAAAGTTTCAATATTCGTAAGAATTTGTTTTACTGTAAAAAGGGTTAGTGTGAACTTAGGCTAATAAAAAAATTAATTACTTATGTTTTCTTTACTAAGTGGTATAAAATATTAATTACCTGCTGTTCTCTTCTAAGCTTTTCATCAATATCAGCTATTGTTGCTTCATGTCTAGTTTTTAATTTTGATAAATGTTTAGATTTTTCTTCTTCTTCACTAAGATTTTGAGATACCTCTAAGAGTTTTTCTTCTAGTATTTTCCTTTCTTTAACAACCTAGAAAAATATTTTTAAAATGTAAAAGAACTTTCAAAACTTTATACAATCTTTAATACATATACTAAAGAAAAACAAACAATTAATTACTTTTTGATTACTGTCTTCTAAAGTAGCAAAATCCTCTTCTAACTTCTTTATTTTTGAATCTAAAGTAACTTTTTCAAGCTGCAATTTCTGCCTAGCTCCTTCTTCTTCCTCTAATCTAGAAGATGGGGGAAAGAGTAAATACTGCTACTTTTCTATTTAGTATTATTTTATGATTCTAATTCAAAAACTAAAAAGATTAATAATTAAAATTATTTTTTAGTTAGCAGATAACATTTAAAATACTTACGGGTGTTCCAAACTTATTTTTTAGAAGGAAGGAAATTCTCAATTTACTGAACGAAACTGAATTTTACCAAATGATCAACTTTGAGCCTACACACATTTGGCATCATTAAAATGATTCTACTATTTATGCTATACTGTCTCCATTCTTGCTGTAAAGTTGGCCAATTTTTTTCAAATAAATATATTTTTTGAGAGTCATAATGACCTCAGATCAGAGCACCCCTGAAAATACTGTTGCTTCTTTTTTACTTCAAAAAGTTTATCTGGAAATTGCTCGATCTTTTAAAGTTGATATCAGCAACAGCCAAATTGGGAAGAAACCAGTGGGGAGGGGGAGGGGTGCTTATGTACATAAATTATATTATTTTCATTGAGGAGAAAAGTTAAGAACATTTGAACATTTCATTCAATATCTAATTGTAATATAAAAATATATCTGCAGAGGCTTGTTCAGTGAGATGTGAACTTATTCATGTTTCCGACATGTGACACTTGTCTTGATCGCAAATCACAGCGTCCAAGGGCTTAGCGGCAGACAGATTTTACATCATGGTCACATCATTCTAACAATATTAATTTCAAATAAATTCTTTAAAACTCAAAGCAATTGTGTGAAAATCATAACAAAAGAGAAAATAAAATGAATCAGCAAGCAAAACATGAAACAAAGTTTTAAAAGGAAAATATTGCTCTAAAAGCAATTAGGATTTAGCACTTGCCAAACCAGAGAGATATGGAAGAATGCTAATTCAGTGCTATTATTTAAATAGAAAAAATATGCAGGGACAGAATAATTGCAGATTTTATCAAGTACCTATGAATTAATGTTTTTTCCTCAGAAATCACAAGAAGGTTAGCAAATATTTTACGCTTGGGAAAATTCAAATACTGTGGGCCCCGCTAATACAATATTGTCGGTTCTAAGAAATATTCGATTGAGCGGAGTATTTAATTAAGTGGGTAAATTTTCTTTACCTTTCTAAATTGACAACATTTGTCTTAAAAAGTAACAATAATAAATCAATGGCTATATAAAGGGAATAATTAATGTTATT